>NC_061082.1:4780031-4815031 GCF_021917145.1 Hypomesus transpacificus | reverse complement strand
GCACACGCACAGAGCCAGCCGGTACGTCAGGCTGTCGCTGGGCGCTGACTTCAGCTGGTTAAACAGGTTCTGGAGGAGAGGGAGAGAGAAAGAGAGAGAGAAAGAGAGAGAGAAAGAGAGAAAGAGAGAGACAGACAGGAAGAGAGACAGAGACAGACAGAGAGAGATGGACAGACAACAGAGTAAGTAGCTAACACCACAACTGCAACGCTACTCAAATAACCCACCCATCATTGCATCCATCTAACATCTTAACCACAACAGAGCAGCTATGACGTGAAGCCATGGACAGCCTGTGAGTCAGCCCAGAGACAGCAGGCCAGACATAACCTACGTAGTCAGAGTCTTTCTCCTGCTCCCCTTTTCCATCTGTGCTCGACTGCGTGGCCTTGCTCTCGCTCGCCTCGGAGGACGCCTTCTCCACCGCCGCATCGGGAAACAGATACTGAAACACCACAAAACACCCCTGTGTGAGTCACTGAAACACCACAAAACACGCCTGTGTGAGTCACTGAAACACCACAAAACACGCCTGTGTGAGTCCGCTTGTGAGTGCAGCAAGCAGTCAGCCCTCACCTGCCTTCTGGTTACACACACACACACGAACGTGCCTACACCTGGCCACAAAGGTAAAGACACTTCTGGATGTCTGAGGAGCCAAATCCTCTTTAAGCCTTCAGAGGGTTTCAGCACACATCACATTTTAAACACATGACCTAGTGGTCACAGCTGACACTCCGGTCTGGTGTGTGTGTCTGTGTCTGTGTCTGTGTGTGTGTGTGTGTGTGTGTGTGTGTGTGTGCGCCCCCTCACCAGCAGTATGGAGTTGAGGACGTCGTTGCTGAGCGGAGACTCGTCTATGCGGCGGTGTCGGCGGATGCGTCTGCGGGCGCTGTGCACCATGTTGGACACGGACAGCTTGGGGATGGGCACCGCCGCAGGCTCCGTGAGCTTCGACAGGGCGGCCGTGATGTCACTGTTGTCTGGGGGGGGGGGGGGGGGGGGGGGGGGGGGAGAAGTGTATCACAACAGGAAGTGGAGAGGTGGAAGCTGGTAGAGCATATGCTATCTCGACACGCATCGGTAAACAAACAAGCGTCTGGTGAAACAAACGCTCCGTGTGAAAATCAGAGAATCTCCGCTTTCTGTCTTTCCTTCCATCTGCAAGCTTCGATTCTCAGTGTGTTTAAAAACCTAAACAAACCCAGGATTAAGACACCCCCCATGTTGGTTTCACAAGCCTGGAATTGTCCAATCAGAACAGGGGGAGGGACACCAGGGAGGGACTGCTTGGACAGTTTCAACATGGAGCCGTGGTGAACTTCATGCTCATTGGACAGGTGATGCGACTGACCTTTGCCCTCGTCCTCGGCCGCCCCTCGGCCCAGCACGTCCTCGGTGGTCTCCTTCCTGCAGCACAGCTTGAAGAACTCCGTCAGGAAGTCTCCTGGATGCGGAAGAGAAATGTTTAAATCCCCCTCAGCCTCATTACACACACCTCGCCTTCCAGGGGGTGAATAAAGGGACTGAACCCCTCAATAAACAGTATTTCAGGGACATCAGATGTGGGATTGCGACTTTTCTGTCGTATCACTAGTTCTGGCAGTGGATGTAAGATCTTACCCAGCAGGCATTGGGGGTTGTCAGCCTTGCGGACTCGCACGGACCAATGAGGGGCCTGGAGAGGGTCCAGGTCACTGTGGGGTCACACGTGGAGAGGACATATGGTCAGATCACATGGGGGAAGGTCGCTGGGTCCAAACTCGGCAGACCACCATTGTCGGTCAAGGTTAGGACACACAACACCCATTTATTTGCTCTCTGCCTCGATAGTCGTGGCAACATTCTAATGTTTGGATGTGTTCTTGAAATTCATCCTATCGAATGCGAGAAGAATGAAAAAAATCACATATTCACATTTTTAATCCACAGCATTGCAACTGCATTGTGTTTACTTGAAGCTTAGTTTTTATGTAAATAGCCTTAAGCTAATTAAAATAAACCTTTCCCCGCCAAAATTGCTTCACTTTTTTTCTCCCTCTTTCCTTTTCTGGAAGTCATGAAAATAACTCCTCAGATCTCCTGGAGGTGGACCTGCTTGTCTCTGGCTGGGTAATCACCATCATCACCAGTCCATCCTCCTCTGCTTCAGGTGCACAGATTTTCTGAGATGCTTCAAAAAAAGAATCTTCTGCGTAATTACAGAGAAGAGGATGGAACCGTGAGTGGAGCTGGGAGGGGGGTTCAGGGACGTCGAGGAAACACAAACAGCGTTAATATGATACGACGGCTCGCTGAGCACCATTTTCAGAGCCTAGACCAGGAAAACTGAAAATTTGCCGTCCGTGAATCAATTTGGCCTTTAATGCAGTCCGACACCACTACAGAGGTACTTGTTAAAACCACCCCTACTTCCACACTCGTTCACTTCCTCTCTCTCTCCTTTCTCCCTGACCTCTCTCTCTCTAATTCACCTCCTCCACATCCGCCCCCTCACACACCTACACTGTCTGACGCCCTGGAAATTCAAATGGGCGACAGAACCTGTTCACAGTGTCGCGAAGGTTCTAGAACTTGTTCCGAGCGTCGGCATCACCTCGGCGTGTGCGTGAGCTCTTTGCGGCTCGTCTGCCTCAGAAGAGACGTTTCAAAACGTTGACCCCCGCCTCCCACCTCGTCTTTCACTGCTGCTGCTGTCACTCAGGAAGGTGAAAAGCTTTTAATAAAACATTCTGGCTCCTGCAGGCGTTTTGTCAAGGAGGGAAGAGACGAGAGGAGAAGAGAGAGACAAGAGGAGAGGAGAGAGACAAGAGGAGATGAGAGAGGCGAGAGGAGAGAGGCGAGAGGAGAAAGGAGAGAGCAGAGGAGAGACCAGAGGAGATAAGAGGAGAGGCGAGAGGAGATTAGAGAGGAGAGACCATAGGAGATAGGAGAGAGGAAAAAGGAGAGAGCAGAGGAGAGACCAGAGGATGGGTGGTTCACACTTACGAGTAGACGTCGTTGTCCACGACAATGCCCTCGGTGAGGTGAGGCCACGTGGTTGCCAGGTGAAGCTCACTAGAACACGAGAATAAAATATATATTTATTTAAAAAAGGTTAATTTCACATATATCTCCTATTGTTAACAAACAGATATTGCAGTTCTCAAGTCCGAAAACTAAATCATGAGGGGGGGAAAACCACCCAAGAGATCCCTAACGAGCGTGCCTTGTCGTCATGGCTGCAATAGGCCTCACCTGATTGGATCCTCGCAGGCGCCGAAAGGAAGCTTCCCGAACTCCACGCCTCCCACCTCGCCTCCGAGGAGAGCGTCGAAGTCTGCGGGCGGGAACACGACACGCTTAGCTCAGACCCTCTTTATTCACAAAGAACCAACAAAACCAAACACACACAAAAAGTTGCTTTCTTAAACATGTTATATATACCCTTCGAGGCAAATGGCTGCTGCATTGTACATACTGAAAAAGGGTTCACACCAACACACATACACTCAGTTCCCTGGCAGAGTTACAAGAACATCTAGTTGACCTCTGCCCGCCTACTCCCTTCCCTCTCGTACCGTTGGAGAGGAGCAGAAAATGGCGTCCGTTTGTAAGCCGGTTAAACAGCTCTTCGACCTCCTACTGGTTTCCGCCCGCCCCAACCACTCAAAACGCTCGTCTCATGCTAAACACCAGCCCGGAGAGAGCTACTTAACTCTGGGAAGAAGCCACTACAGAATCTGGAGTAAAGATGGAAGTTGAGCAAGTACATTACATATCAATATCCCAAAAAAGTAAGCTGGTGCGTGGGGAAGCGTTGACGAACAGCTGTGGACTTTGATCTCACTCCGAGGGCGAGGACTGTTTATGTTACTCACTTGAACTACAACATCTAGTTGCCCACGTATCTACTTCCTGCTTTTTAGAGTTGCGGCCTATGGGACACTCACCAGGGGGCTGCTGGGGCCATGAGTACTGCTGCCAGTCCTGCAGGACGTAGGTGAAGCGGATGGAGATGTTGATGGGGGGTAGGGGGGTCAGAGGGCAGCCCTGGTGGAGGAGGAAGGAGAGGAGAGGGAGACAGTCAGGAAGGGAGATGAGAGGAACACCTGTTTTCTGGGTTTTTCCCTACGAAGATGTATTAATACAGGGTGGATCAAGCCCTCAGAATGGCCAGTCTCCAGCCGGCGCTCCGTACTCACTATCTTGGACTTGAAGATGTCCAGCAGGCCGGCGAGGTGGTTGTACTGGTTGGGGACCTTGCGCAGGTGCACCATCTCAAAGTCGGTCCTCACCCCCGGGCCCTGACACTCCCCGGCGTACATCCTGCGCCACTTCTGCTGAATCTGGACGAACACGGGCACCTGGCTGCTCCCGCGGGGACACAGAGGAGAGGGAACATGGGCTTAATGCAGGTGTGCTGGGGGACAGGATGGAGACAGGCTTAATGCAAGTGTGCTGGGGGACAGGATGGAGACAGGCTTAATGCAGGTGTGCTGGGGGACAGAGACAGGATGGAGACAGGCTTAATGCAGGTGTGCTGGAGGACAGAGACAGGATGGAGACAGGCTTAATGCAGGTGTGCTGGGGGACAGGATGGAGACAGCCTTAATGCAGGTGTGCTGGGGGACAGGATGGAGACAGGCTTAATGCAGGTGTGCTGGAGGACAGGATGGAGACAGGCTTAATGCAGGTGTGCTGGAGGACAGAGACAGGATGGAGACAGGCTTAATCCAGGTGTGCTGGGGACAGGATGGAGACAGGCTTAATGCAGGTGTGCTGGAGGACAGAGACAGGATGGAGACAGGCTTAATGCAGGTGTGCTGGATGGAGCTGCATGGCAGACCTCCTCGTCTGTTATTTTATCACGGCTGCAGAGCAGCACCTGGTGGACGGATGAGGAATTGCAGGTTGGGTGTGAGGTCATGTTCAGCCTCCCAGTGGATGATCGGAGTGTAATGATCCTTTGGTAAGTGAAAGGAGAGGCTGTGAATTGACTGTATGCGACATTATCAGCGTTCTGCCACTGATTCTGCACGCCCACCGCGTTGTTTGATGACACTTCAAAAACCAACAAGGTGCGTTCTGCAGCGTTGAGTTCGTACTCCTCAACAATCATCTCTGCACTAAACAGTATTTAACGCTAACAAACAAACCAATTCAGCCCTCTGCCCTTCAACGGTCTCCGCCCAGGCCGGGGTGGTGGGTCGTACCAGAGCACGGGCTTAACTCCATCTCCCATCATCCCAAGCGGGAGGGCAGGTGACCTTGCCGGCAGCCCTTCCCGCCAAACATCGTCATCCGCAGTTGCCATGGCTACGCAGTGACCCCCGCTGCAACGCGATGCCACGGGTAAAGAGCTTGTGCCGCCCACACCACGATTCTATTTTTACACAGCGGCTCTACAGAGACGCTCTACAGAGACGCTCTACAGAGACGCTCTACAGAGACGCTCTACAGAGGGGCTCTACAGAGGGGCTCTACAGAGAGGGGCTCTACAGAGACGCTCTACAGGGGGGCTCTACAGGGGGGCTCTACAGAGACGCTCTACAGAGACGCTCTACAGGGGGGCTCTACAGGGGGGCTCTACAGAGGGGCTCTACAGAGAGAAGCTCTACAGAGGGGCTCTACAGAGAGCTCTACAGAGGGACTCTACAGAGACGCTCTACAGAGGGACTCTACAGAGACGCTCTACAGAGACGCTCTGCAGAGACGCTCTACAGAGACGCTCTACAGAGAGAGGCTCTACAGAGGGGCTCTACAGAGGGGCTATACAGAGACGCTCTACAGAGAGGCTCTACAGAGGGGCTCTACAGAGAGGCTCCACAGAGGGGCTCTACAGAGGGGCTCTACAGAAGGGCTATACAGAGGGGCTCTACAGAGGGGCTCTACAGAGTGCTCTACAGAGGGGCTCTACAGAGGGGCTCTACAGAGGGGCTCTACAGAGGGGCTCTAGAGCGTCTCTACAGAGAGAGGCTCTACAGAGGGGCTCTACAGAGGGGCTATACAGAGGGGCTCTACAGAGAGGCTCTACAGAGGGGCTCTACAGATTGGCTCTACAGGGGCAGCGCCGTCAGCTGCTGTGTGGAGAAGCTCACGCTGCCTCATCTGTTCATCCGCACCGTGGTTTTAACTAACCCTCAAACGGCCAGTTTGTCCACAAGAAATGTGTTTTCAGCACAACTGTAATTAGGGCATCTTTTTTTTATCGTCACACTTTTCTTTATCGCTCTTTGGTTACCATAGGGACAGCAAACGGTTTGTTGCCGTGGGCTGTGGGGATGATGGTGACTAACCAGGCAGGAAGCAAGCCTATGAACCTGCGCTAGGGGTTACGGTTCCTTTGCGGTGTGAGTTGCCCTGGGTGACGGGTCCTTACCAGCCAGTGTTGGCCAGGGAGATGGAGATGGAGCTGAAGAGAAGGTTGCACTTGGACTCACTGATGATGGCCTCGCAGTTTGCTCCTGGGGATATGACCACAAACTCTCTCATGCCGTACCTGCCCGCACACACACAGACACAGAGTGGACTGTTACAGACAGCATGCATCAGTACAGTCCAGCTTCAACAGAAATCCCTCACTCCCCAAGTCACAAGGTAAACATTCAGGGACATTTCAGAGGCCGAGGTGTTCAGCTAAGGTCAGACTCAGACTCAGCTGGCCCCCTCACCATCTGACCAGGCAGTGGGCCCTGGGAGGGAAGTCGTTGTTCATACAGATGAGGTCTTGCATGGCCATGGGGAAGGCATCTAGAGAGAGAGAGAGAGAGAGAGAGAGAGAGAGAGAGAGAGAGAGAGAGAGAGACAGAGAGAGATAGAGGGAGAGATATTGTAAAAGCTCTGGACAGTTTGATGTCCATATCTAATTAACATTAGGTCACCAGAAACATGATCAATCATTTTCGATTCCTGACCACTCTTAGCTGGATATTGATTAGAAGTGAATGTGTGTTTCCATGGACATTTAGTCCTCGGGATCTCAATAGATCTATTCTCATCTCGACATATCTCTGACTAAATGAAGTGTTGTTTGAAAGTATTCAGTCACCACTAATGGCATTTGTTTGCAGTTATAAAGTAGCCACCTGTTACCATATTAAAGAATCTTCAAAAATCTTGCTAATGCTAATTCAGTAGCTAGCAGGCTAAAAACCATTATTCATGCTGGGACGGACTGATGCTAGTTCAGTAGCTAGCTAGGAAACATGATTCATGCTGGAAGGGACTGATGCTAGTCCAGTAGCTAGCTAGGAAACATGATTCATGCTGGAAGGGACTGATGCTAGTCCAGTAGCTAGCTAGGAAACATGATTCATGCTGGAAGGGACTGATGCTAGTCCAGTAGCTAGCTATGAAACATGATTCATGCTGGAAGGGACTGATGCTAGTCCAGTAGCTAGCTAGGAAACATGATTCATGCTGGAAGGGACTGATGCTAGTCTAGTAGCTAGCTAGGAAACATGATTCATGCTGGAAGGGACTGATGCTAGTCCAGTAGCTAGCTAGGAAACATGATTCATGCTGGAAGGGACTGATGCTAGTCCAGTAGCTAGCTAGGAAACATGATTCATGCTGGAAGGGACTGATGCTAGTTCAGTAGCTAACTAGGAAACATGATTCATGCTGGAAGGGACTGATGCTAGTTTAGTAGCTAGCTAGGAAACATGATTCATGCTGGAAGGGACTGATGCTAGTCCAGTAGCTAGCTAGGAAACATGATTCATACTGGAAGGGACTGATGCTAGTCCAGTAGCTAGCTAGGAAACATGATTCATGCTGGAAGGGACTGTGGTTAAAAGGATCCAAACGTACCCTCCTCAGCGGCCTCCTTCCCCTCCGCCAAGTCGTCAGACTCCTGCTTCAGGAAGTGATGCGTTATGGAGAACTTGAAATCTGCAAAGTTGATATCCAGAGTCTTCTCCTCCCAGATGCCGCTGGTGTATTCACCCTGGATGAAACAGGACATATCAGCATCCATGAATGTGTGAAGCTGTTACAGAAGACACTGACTGATGGGTGTTTGTATGGTTCTTCATTGGTAAGAACGTGCACGACTATGTGACAGTTGATTGGTTACCTTCTCTGGGGACTTGGCTGTAGAGTTGCCAATCAGTTTCCAGTCATTTAAAACCTCCTCAACTCTGGACACGAACCTGAGAGACCAGGATCAGGGAGTTAGGCGCACTGAATACACAAGAGTCTCATGTCACATACATACATCTTTTTTGAAGTCCAGACCTGCACTTTTACATGTTGTAAACAAAGAGCTGAGTTTCAGTGATACATGTTTTGTAAAAAGCTAGATAAAATAACCGTTTCGTACAGTAATCGGTTGTTTTCGCCGTGAGATGCAGCAAAACACTTAGTCTCCATAAAACCATAAAAATTTGCCAACTGGCGTTATTTGGCGAATTATCATCCAATGTAAAATGCATGTGACAAACTTGATACATTTGCATATTCCATAAACTTGAAAAGAATAGATAAAGGACGGATATCAAAAAAAAAAATGACAGATACTGTCCTGCTAGCTAGCTTGCAATAACAAGTTGTAGGTTAGCAAACATTATCAGTTAGCCAACTGGCTAGGTAGTTTGTGCTGGCTAGCGGGTTTCGAACAAAAAAATCTCTTAGTCACATACTTCTCGGACACTTAACAGATAACAACGGCCACGTTCATTATGTTCAGACGATGAACATGAGATCACTTTCAAGGCAGATGGTCTAGCTACATTTCTTAGCGTTTGCTATCTCTAACCTTTCCCACTCCGACGCGGTGGTGAAATCCGTGATCTCAAACACCTCCGACTCGGGCTGCAATATAAATGAATGATTGAAATTAATATAATAAAGGCCCACTGTTATTAGTGCTGTTATTGTGCGAACTTTAATTTAATAGTTGTTCAGAGGTTAGTTGGTTATTTGAGCTAAAGTACTCACATCACTGTCAGCCGCCATGATGGATTTTCTGTTTATTATTTTTTTTCCACGTTGCATTACGTGCAATGACGTTAAACCAACGTACAGCGCGCTGTCAAAAAAAAGTATCTAGTAAGAGAATAAACTTATGGACCCAAGGGAAAGCAAGCTATCTAGCATTCGTCACAACTTTGTCTGTTTGTGTATTTTTAACATTATTTTTTACGGGCATGTGAAAGGCATTTTTTTTGTTTGCTTCCTAAATATTTTGAATTCGATGCTCGAGACAGAAGGGGGGGGGGGGGGGGTAACCCATGATATTTGTTTGAGTAAATAAGGAAAGTCCCAACACTTCATTTAAGCAGCCACAGAATTTTGCTCATGAATTATGGAACACCCCAGTTTCGGTTTTTCTATTTGCCGTTTGTCATGAACGCAGACTATATATGCTTTATATGCTTATATAGTTTTGTCTTATAGTCTTATATAGACTATATATGCTTAATATTCCTACAAGTTGTAAATTATATTACCCTGCTCTGTGGAAGTTTGATAACGACCATACATGTGAATCATGTGTGTTGGAGCAGGGAAACATCTAAAACATCCAGGACAGCGGACCCTGAGGACCAGGATTGAACACCCCTGGCCCTGCCTTAGGAGTTATCCATGTGAAGATGGGGGAATGCTAGTATGTGTCAGATACGCTCACAGTGAGGAGTTCTCACGCTCGATCTCAGTCCAGTCAGGGATAGCGTGTACTGTCTGACTGACGGGTCTACCTGCTCCCTTAGGATCCAGAAGGACAGCACCAGGCGCAGGAAGGCTCTATGGGGAGAAGGAAGCAGAAGGGGATAGCTTTCTCAGGGCTTTTATCCTCTCTGCAGCCACATCAAGTGAACCTACGTAATAAAACGGAGACATAATGCTTTCAGTTGTCATATTTAGACATTGCTATTATTGCAGATAAGAGTTATGCACTTAGACTAGCAAGAGCAGCAGCTAATCAGCAACTTCAAATTTGAACAGTGGGCGGGGACTGTGTGGCTTCTAGGCTGTTACTAGAACAACAAGTTTGTACTGTTCTATTTGAAGAGAACTGCAACTAACCAACTGTCAGTACAGACCGAAACAAGAACCAAGCTCTGCTGAAACATGAAACTTTTTTTCTGTTTTTTTGTAACATATTCAGGCTGAGGATGGCTCCTCAAACAGCTGGTAAGATTGCATTTGACAAAATTCACATTTGTGCTTTATGGCAAGTAAGATACCACAACCTTTTAAATGTGGGGATCTTGTTTTGATGTAGCTTAGAGTTTTCTCTACGCTATTACATTTACTTCCTCTCACCACTCTATGCTTGTGTTTGTTTCAGAGAGGGTTTGTGGTAGTTATGGCAGCTTTGGAAGTCCCTTCAAAAAGTCCAAGGAAAGAACCAGTTGTTCACAACCCTTTACTAAACCAAACATGAAGGTAATATGTTGGAAGAAAGAATACTTATGAAAGACCAGTTTGAACAGATTAATTACTTAATTAGTCCAAATGTAAATATTTTGTCATCAAGTAATAAAAAAAAGGCGGGTATTATAATAATTGGTCTACATTCTATCTCATAACATTGTCATCTTTGCAATCTTGGGCAATTATGGTATCTGTTTTTGTCTCCTGGAACCAACCGTGCAACATATTTCTGTGGCAACTGGATAGTTTAACTTTCAGGTGTGGTTACTAAGCTAACTCAGGCAAATCAAGTAGTTCACTTTATCATCAACTACAGTATCTCACTGCTGAGCAAACAGTCCGAAGTGTTATCAACATGTACTGGAATGAGCAGTAGAATGTTCTTCTGTGTATAACATTTCTCTGTGTATAACATGTCTTCTGTCTATAACATGTCTCACTGTATTTTCAATATAACAGTTGACGGAACGTCTCAAGAGAAAAGTCCTCATGATTTTGGTGAGGACAAAAATAAAATGTATTTCCCTTGAATATCATAATAAATATCCTTACATAAATCAGCAGACACTGTTAAGCCCTGACTATTTACCCCCAGGGATACCAGGAGAAAGAAGATTTTACCTTTGATGAGTCTAAACTTATCATAAGAGGTTTATCAGATGAACTTAACAAGATTCTTCAGGTAGGTCAGTTCACAATGTTTTAAGACAGAGATTAGAGACAAGATCAGATCAACTGTCTTCCAAACCACGAGACAGTTCTTAATGGTCGTGTGTCATTCTACACAGATTAGAGACTCATCACTGCTGACCAGAGTCTGTGAAGATGGATCTAGTGTGGAGGAGAGACAATGCTGTATCCTGCACTGGGCTGATGAAGTAAAGCACTCACTGTCACCAGAACAGGTTAGACACTGGTGTTGTGCCAGCATCCTTACTGTAAACACACACCTTTAAGTTGATGTTGCTTGCTCAACATATCTCAAATTACATAGTACTGCTCGGACAATATTAATTCAACAACAAGACTATGTTGTAAGTTCCATTTCAGCTGCATAACTTGTGACCTGGATGAAACTTGTTTATTCCCAGATGAAGGAGGAACATAATCAGACCACATCTGATCACATGCCAGATGAGGAACTCAGACTTAAGGAAGCCAGGAAGGTGCTGTCTGACTGGGCCTGGAGCCTCAACACCAGGGAGAAGGTGAAATGAGCAGCACATACATGTTCATCATGTTGCATAGTAAACTGCAGTGTAGAGAATCTCCCTGGTCTCATCCCATGTTGGTGTCCCTGCAGGATAAGCTGTGTCTGGGGGATGATGTGTGTTCAGTGCTGCAGGACCTGGAGAGACAGTGGAAGAAAGGAAACCTTCCCAGCATGCTCCCTGTCATGGACTTCCTCATCTGGAGTTTGCTGCAGGAGCATACAAATGAGGTGAGTCCTTCATGCAAACTCTAAACTCCCCAACTGTGGCATTCAGGATGATTAAAGACATGTCATGGCATGAAACTGACATTCACATCGGTTTTGTTTTCATTTTTTCAGGGCTGCATTTCCAAGCAGTGGCTCACAACCAAGCAGAGGTTTGGGAGCAGAGGTATGTCTCAGAGTGTGACACATCTAGAAAGAATTTGGTGTTATCTAAAGTGTAAACAAATAACAATTGTTGTTTTTATTCACTTTAGTGGCTCTGAATCACATTCCTGACTCTGGTGTGTACTCTTTTCTTGTCTAAAAAAACATTGTCTGCCTTTAAAAAAACACAACAAAAACATCTAAATGTAATTTTTGTCTTTTACAGTTTGGGACTGGATTTCTAAAGCATCAGGTAAGAAAACAAGAATGAAGATACATACTTTAGATAGCTTTCACAAGATAACGCCAAATAGTTTCAGATAATAGTTTCTTTACCTACTCATTCGCCATCAACACATGCAAAGTAACTCTGTCAATGTATGCTGTGTATTAAAAATATGAAAAGACTGATGTTAACTTTATTTTATTGCATTGTAGATGACATCACACTCGATCCAGATACAGCAAATCCAAGCCTCAAAGTGTCCAGGGACAGGAAAAGGGTTAAGATGGACACCATCATAGAGAGTCAACACAACCCGTGGGATGGATACAGCAGGACTCTGAGTCAGTACGATGGGTGGTGGTGTGTTCAGGGAGCACAGGGCTTTACCTCAGGCAGACATTACTGGGAGGTGGAGGTCAGAGGGAAGAATGAGTGGAGGATAGGAGTGGTCAGAGAGTCTGCACCTCGACATGGGTTTGTTGACCTCAACACAACAGCTGGTTACTGGACCCTCCGCCTGCAGCTTGGTCAGCTGATGGCCATGACCTCACCGGTCACTAAGCTGGAGCGCTCTGCACCCTCCAGGTTAGGGGTGTTCCTGGATATGGAGGAAGGGCAGGTCTCCTTTTATGATGCTCAGCAGAAACGGCACATCTACACCTTTGATGCTGACTTTGGTGACGCAGGGAAGATTTACCCGGTGTTTGGTACCTTTGAGACAGACAGGGAGATAAAGATTCTGTAAAATTGTAATGATAAAAAAGATATATAAAAGAATATGGCCTTCAGGTAGTTGTGGTTAGATGTTGTAAATACTGTCCAATGTTTGTCACTGTCACAGCTCATATGAACTAGCATGTATGTATACACAGAATAATAACATTCTTACTTGCAAGAAGGCACTGAATGATATTAAGACAAATTCATAATAAACAACATGATTTACCGTACAAGTTGTAAAATATGCATCTTTTATGCATTATCAGCACTAGACATTTAGTTAAACAAAGATGTTTTAACAAGTTTCTGGTACAGACATAAATATAGAGATGTGTGGGCTACATTCAACATAAATACAGTAGTTGAAGTGTTCCCTTTTATGGCATCTGACAGGAAACCACATACACTTCCTCTTCTACTTCCTCAACATGAGTGGAAGAAGAACTATCAAAAGTAAACAAACTCATATTCTAGCCCCACTCCTGGTGAACAGAACACTTTGTACTGTAGTAAAAGGTCCTGTCATTATTCAAACATTAGCAGTAAATAGGCCTAATCTCTGTTCTGTTTATAGACTGAAACTTGCATGTAAGTTCTGGGAACCACTGAGGGCATCACCCTGATTGTTCATAAATGCAGTGAAGGATAATCACAAGGCAGATACTTATGATGACAGATAGTACCAGTCACTTGCCATGTTAACAATGCAGTGAAGGATAATCACAAGGCAGATACTTATGATGATAGATAGCACCAGTCACTTGCCATGTTAACAATGCAGACAAACCTGTCAGATGACGAGGCAGAAGGGGAAATGGAGAAGCTGCAAAACAACATGCACATCAAATATGTTCTCATGTAGACTAGAACATAGCAAAGTCAGAAGACCGTACTCCATATGGTTAATTAGGTCATTTATGTAAATAATTTGTTATTCTTACGTTTAACTTAAGCTAGGTCTGTGTTTGCATGTGCTGCTATTTTGGAATAATTTTGAAGTACTTCAGTGTTGAAAAAACGATTTTGAAAAAAGGTTTCGAACAAAAACGTTTCGAAAGGTTGAAAAAAGTACAACTAAAACACTCAACGTTTTTGTGTCGTGTTGTTTGTGAAAAGATATGTCAAAATGTGATGACAAAAGTTGTCCAGAGGAAGGCAGCAAAGTGTTTGAAACTCATAGTAGGACTGAATAGAACAGGTGTAATGTGAAGTGAAAATATTATCCCTAAAATGGCCCTGGAGCCACAGGGGCCAAGGCCTGGGTTTGGAACAGGGCCATGGCCTGGGTTTGGAACTGGGAACTAAGGGCTCAGACAACATATATGCTGTTCGACATGGACAACAAAGAATTTAGAATAGTTGATTCTTCACCGATAAAACCTTTATAATATTCTTGATTGAATCACAAATGTTCAAGTATTTCCAAATTGTGATATGTATGAGTTTTAACGCTCGATCTCAGTCCAGTGAGGGATATTGTGTACGGTCAGACACTGACCCGTCTACCTGCTCCCTGAGGACCCAGGACAGTACCAGGCACACAGTTTTACTGGAACTACTTAGTAGGTGTACATTATCACCTGATAATGGACACCCCTGCAACCAATCAGAATCAAGTATTCACCCAGACCATGGTATGATCAGCGTCGACTTCAAGTTCGGTGGGAGGGATTGTTGTTTTATCATAGGGTGAAGTAAACAAGTTGGGATTTGTTTGAAGAGAACTGCAACCAAGAGCACGGTCAGTTCAGACCAAGAACCAAGAACCAAGGTCTGCTGAAACCTCAAACCTTTTCTGGGTTTTTGCAACATCTTCAGCGTCTTAAACAGCTGGTAAGATTACATTTGATAAGATTCACATTTGCGCTTTATGGCAAATAAGATATAATTGTCTTTTTCATCGAGGGGATCTTGTTTTGATGTAGCTTTCAGTTTGCTTCACTTCCTCTCCCTGCTCCCCTCCTCTAAACCAGTGATGAAGGGAATGAAGTTGGAAAGAGAGGATATACTGATGAAAGGCCTCTTTTAACTGATTCATTACTTGATTAGTCCAAATGTAAACATTTTGTCATTAAATGGTTACAAAAAGGTGGGTAGTATTGGTCTAACTACATTCCTTCACATGACATTGTTACTTTGCAATCTTGGACAATCTTGGTATCTGTTTTTGTCTTCTGGAACCAACCGTACCAAAGCATACGTCTGTGGCAACTTGATAGTTTTACTTTCAGGTGTGATTACTAAACTAACTTAGGATATTTAATAGTTAATACTTAATAATAGTTCTCTGTTTCATCAACTATCTCACTGCTGAGCAAATATTGTGTTCAATAAACTGATTATCAACAGCTTTAGATTTGCAAGATGTAGACACACACACACACGCACACACACACATATGCACACACACACATACTTATGAAATGTTCCTACAGATCAATACAAGCGTTTCATTTGCTTTATGTAAGTGTGAATCTGTTCCACCTGTATCTTACATACATATTTCATATGTAAGAATACGCCCGTTTCATGTTAGATGTATGAACAATTCATGCATTTCATATGTGTCTATGTGAACGTTTCACACGTGGATGTATGTTTCATACGTGTTTGTGTAACAACTGTCTGAACTTGTTCCTAAAATTTAATTCATTTTCTGATGCTCCAAAATTGTGTATTTGACTAATTATATGCAAGCAGTGAGACTTCATAACTTTTTCTGTTTGATGTCTGAATAAATACAAACTTGGATTTAATGTGTCATTTTTCACATACGCTTTAGGATCAATGGAGAACCACTTTCATTTTCAGGTGAATCTTCCGTCAGAGACACAGTAGGCCCACCATTCAGCATTGTAGCTTCAAATCCTTAAAACACAATTTACATTTTATTAGGACAAATTATACCAAACTTATTTCTCATTTATCTAGTGCTTTAAGTAAAATGACACAACAGCACTGCTAGTTTTATAAACATTCTACTGCCACTTCTCTTGTTTCCAATATGTGTAGATCCTCGTCCTGTTTCTCCACACTGGACTCTGTACTGGGTGTGGCCCAGCAGAGTACCTGAGAGGAGAGAAGTGCTGCCCCATGTGTCCCCCTGGTGAGAACCTGTGGAAGAACCAGGATTAACATCTATTGTTTATCACAATAGATTAGATATATGGATAGTCACATAGTTGTGTCCAGTTGTGTCCATCTCCACTGGGAAATTCTTCCACATACCTTTCTGTATGTAAGCTGAATAACATCATGATATTGTATTTCCCAGGAAACCGGGTCCATGCACATTGCACTGAATTCACAACCACTCAATGCATTCCTTGTACTGGTCCCACATACCTTGACCAGCCTAACGGACGCTCAAGCTGCTTTCCATGTACAACCTGTGACCCAGGTAACTGCCTTTACCAGTTTCCATGTAGCTGAGATGAGCTCTTCCTGATGATAATGGTCATGTGTGTTTTCTCAGTTTCAGGTTTGAAGCTCAAGCAGGGTTGCACATCCACATCAGATGCTGTGTGTGAACCACTTCAGGGATACTTTTGCAAATTACCAATTAACCAAGGATGTAAAGTTGCCCAGAAACACAGCAGATGTAAACCTGGACAATATATCAGTCAGCAAGGTTTGTCTCTTAGTCCCTTGTACCCCCTGTAATAATCATGACACATTCTTCTACAGCTCATCTATATATCTTTTCTCACTGGAGTGTAACATCTACATGTGCCAACTAAACAAGGTGTCTCCACATGTGTTTATGCAGCAACATCATTCAAAGACACTGAATGTTCAGACTGCACTGCTGATACCTTTTCCACTGGATCATGGACATTCTGCAAACCACACACAAAGTAAGATGCACATGTACTGCCAAATACTGTAAGCTACCTGCAAAATGTGAAACTCACACAAATTAATTGTTATTACTCATTACTCTTTGCAGGTGTGAATCACTGGACATGGTCCAACTCAGTCCTGGTAACCATTCATCAGATACTACTTGTGAAAGATTAAAGTCTGGAGTCATGGTTGACGTCATTATTGGAGTAATAGTGGGAGTCATTAATAGTGTCATTATTCTCATTTTTGTTAAAATGTTTCCTGAGAGATCCATCAGCAATTTTCTAATTCTTTTTAGTCTGGGTTCACTTGTCCCTGATGTCCTCTTTCTTCCATTCACTATGGTCACATTTGAAATGAGGGTGGGTTGGTTTTTTAGTTTTGGCTTCATGTTTTTTCTAAACATACTTACAGGATACACTGTCTCTAGGATTATTGAGTGGTGGTGGCCCTAACTAATGGGGATCCCAATAAACGTAATAAACCAACATTGGACTGTGGCTTTCAGGATTCAAAGTGTGATTACAGAAGTGTCCAGAGGAGGGAAGCAGCATTGAGTTGAGACTCACAGTCTGACTAAATACAAGAACAGGTGTTAGCATCGGTGTGGGATTTCTATTAGAATGCCTTATTACAGAGTAAAAACAATATCCCTAAAATGTAAGTGAAATAAAATTCTCTTCAACATGACATCCGATTCATCACTGTAGACTAATTGTGTAATTAACCCTTTTATTATAAAAAACACACATTGACACTGCCGAAGACACATTTCTTTAAAATTACTTTTACAGAAATTAGAGGGGAAGTCACTTAATGACCAACTTAATGATCCTTTGTCCGGTGCTAAACCCCAAACGACCCATCCTCTCCCAGACACTCCAGGGCCCTGGAGCCTCAGGGGCCAAGGCCTGGGTTTGGAACGGAGCCAAGGCCTGGGTTTGGAACGGGGCCAAGGCCTGGGTTTGGAACGGGGCCAAGGCCTGGGTTTGGAACGGGGCCAAGGCCTGGGTTTGGAACGGGGCCAAGGCCTGGGTTTGGAACTGGGAAATAAGTGCTCAGACAACATTTATGTTATACGACATAAACGACAAATAATTTTGAATAGTCAACCTTTCACCGATAAAACCTTTATAATATTCTTGATTGAATCACAAATGTTCAAGTATTTCCAAATTGTGATATGTATGAGTTTTAACGCTCGATCTCAGTCCAGTGAGGGATATTGTGTACGGTCAGACACTGACCCGTCTACCTGCTCCCTGAGGACCCAGGACAGTACCAGGCACACAGTTTTACTGGAACTACTTAGTAGGTGTACATTATCACCTGATAATGGACACCCCTGCAACCAATCAGAATCAAGTATTCACCCAGACCATGGTATGATCAGCGTCGACTTCAAGTTCGGTGGGAGGGATTGTTGTTTTATCATAGGGTGAAGTAAACAAGTTGGGATTTGTTTGAAGAGAACTGCAACCAAGAGCACGGTCAGTTCAGACCAAGAACCAAGAACCAAGGTCTGCTGAAACCTCAAACCTTTTCTGGGTTTTTGCAACATCTTCAGCGTCTTAAACAGCTGGTAAGATTACATTTGATAAGATTCACATTTGCGCTTTATGGCAAATAAGATATAATTGTCTTTTTCATCGAGGGGATCTTGTTTTGATGTAGCTTTCAGTTTGCTTCACTTCCTCTCCCTGCTCCCCTCCTCTAAACCAGTGATGAAGGGAATGAAGTTGGAAAGAGAGGATATACTGATGAAAGGCCTCTTTTAACTGATTCATTACTTGATTAGTCCAAATGTAAACATTTTGTCATTAAATGGTTACAAAAAGGTGGGTAGTATTGGTCTAACTACATTCCTTCACATGACATTGTTACTTTGCAATCTTGGACAATCTTGGTATCTGTTTTTGTCTTCTGGAACCAACCGTACCAAAGCATACGTCTGTGGCAACTTGATAGTTTTACTTTCAGGTGTGATTACTAAACTAACTTGGGATAGTTAATAGTTAATACTTAATAATAGTTCTCTGTTTCATCAACTATCTCACTGCTGAGCAAATATTGTGTTCAATAAACTGATTATCAACAGCTTTAGATTTGCAAGATGTAGACACACACACACACGCACACACACACATATGCACACACATACTTATGAAATGTTCCTACAGATCAATACAAGCGTTTCATTTGCTTTATGTAAGTGTGAATCTGTTCCACCTGTATCTTACATACATATTTCATATGTAAGAATACGCCCGTTTCATGTTAGATGTATGAACAATTCATGCATTTCATATGTGTCTATGTGAACGTTTCACACGTGGATGTATGTTTCATACGTGTTTGTGTAACAACTGTCTGAACTTGTTCCTAAAATTTAATTCATTTTCTGATGCTCCAAAATTGTGTATTTGACTAATTATATGCAAGCAGTGAGACTTCATAACTTTTTCTGTTTGATGTCTGAATAAATACAAACTTGGATTTAATGTGTCATTTTTCACATACGCTTTAGGATCAATGGAGAACCACTTTCATTTTCAGGTGAATCTTCCGTCAGAGACACAGTAGGCCCACCATTCAGCATTGTAGCTTCAAATCCTTAAAACACAATTTACATTTTATTAGGACAAATTATACCAAACTCATGTCTCATTTATCTTGTGCTTTAAGTAAAATGACATAACAGCACTGCTAGTTTTGTAAACATACTACTGCCACTTCTCTTGTTTCCAATATGTGTAGATCCTCGTCCTGTTTCTCCACACTGGACTCTGTACTGGGTGTGGCCCAGCAGAGTACCTGAGAGGAGAGAAGTGCTGCCCCATGTGTCCCCCTGGTGAGAACGTATAGAAGAACCAGAATGTCCTTATGTGCTCATGTTAATCACAATAGATTAGATATATGGATAGTCACATAGTTCTGTCCATCTCCACTGGGAAATTCTTCCACATACCTTTCTGTATGTAAGCTGAATAACATCATGATATTGTATTCCCCAGGAAACCGGGTCCATGCACATTGCACTGAATTCACAACCACTCAATGCATTCCTTGTGCTGGTCCTACGTACCTTGACCAGCCTAACGGACGCTCAAACTGCTTTCCATGTACAACCTGTGATCCAGGTAACTGCCTTTACCAGTTTCCATGTAGCTGAGATGAGCTCTTCCTGATGATAATGGTCATATGTGTTTTCTCAGTTTCAGGTTTGAAGGTCAAGCAGGGTTGCACATCCACATCAGATGCTGTGTGTGAACCACTTCAGGGATACTTTTGCAAATTACCAATTAACCAAGGATGTAAAGTTGCCCAGAAACACAGCAGATGTAAACCTGGACAATATGTCAGTCAGCAAGGTTTGTCTCTTAGTCCCTTGTACCCCCTGTAATAATCATGACACATTCTTCTACAGCTCATCTATGTATATTTTCATTAACATCTGCATGTGCCAACTAAACAAGGTGTCTCCACATGTGTTTATGCAGCAACATCATCCAAAGACACTGAATGTTCAGACTGCATTGGTGATACTTTTTCCACTGGATCATGGACATTCTGCAAACCACACACAAAGTAGGATGCACATGTACTGCCAAATACTGTATGTTACCTGCAGAATGTAAAACTCACACAAATGATTTGTTATTACTCATTACAGGTGTGAATCACTGGGCATGGTTCTACTGAGTCCTGGGAACCATTCATCAGATACTACTTGTGAAACATTGAAGTCTGGAGTCATTGTTAATGTAATTGCTGCAGTCCTTTTTGGAATAATTTTTGGAGTCACTATGGGTATCTATCATAGATTGATTGAGACATACATTTATGGATCCAATAGAATGATCATTATAAAACTCATTATAACATTCCCTACAGCATGCATTATTGGATACATTGTGGGATCCTTTATCAATTTGATTGTTGAAGCCAATGTGGTAAATTTTGGAATAATTTGTGGAGTAGGTTGCTTTGTTAAAGGGTATATCTGGTAAAGGAAGTAAAAGAAGGACTTAATGGTGGTAGCCCTAACTGTAACTAATGGGGATCCCTGTAAACTTGGAAAATAAACCATCAATAGACTGTGGCATTTAAATAAATTCAAAGTGTGATAACTACTGTTGTCCAGAAGAGGGCAGCAGCATGTTTGAGGCTCACGGTCTGGTTGAACATAACAGGTTTGATCAGGTGTGGGATGTGTTTGATAATGCTTTATTATAGCGTGATTATACTTATTGGGTGCATTGGGTTTATCACTGTAGACTAATTGTATTTGTTGTATTTAACCCTTTTATTATAATAAACACATTTACACAGCATGACATACAAGATATTGACACATTTCTTTAAAATCAATGACTGCACAGTAATTTGAAGTCACTTAATGACCTAACCGCAACATGACTCTCGGTCCGATTCCAAACCCCAAACCGCCCACCCTCTCCCAGACACTGCAGGGCCCTGGAGCCACAGGGGCCCAGGCCTGGGTTTGGAACGGGGCCCAGGCCTGGGTTTGGAACGGGGCCCAGGCCTGGGTTTGGAACGGGGCCCAGGCCTGGGTTTGGACCGGGGCCCAGGCCTGGGTTTGGACCGGGGCCCAGGCCTGGGTTTGGAACGGGGCCCAGGCCTGGGTTTGGAACGGGGCCCAGGCCTGGGTTTGGAACGGGGCCCAGGCCTGGGTTTGGAACGGGGCCCAGGCCTGGGTTTGGAACGGGGCCCAGGCCTGGGTTTGGAACGGGGCCTGTCTCAGCGGCAGCCACACTCGTCCACCACCATGTCCTGGTAGTGCCTGAGCACCACGTTGTCGTTGTTGTCGTAGTAGAGCATGGAGACGGGGGACAGGCGGATGGGCACGCAGCAGGGCTGGGGGGTGCTGTGGGGCTCCAGGGAGTGCACCAGCGTCTGCAGGATGGCGTGGTTGGTGCCGTTCAGGCTCTCGCTGAGGGGGAACGGGCACTCCCCGTGGCAGTAGTTGGCCAGGTAGCCTTGCGGGGCGATGATCCAGTCCTGCCAGCCCACGTCCCTGAAGTCGATGTAGAGGCGGCGAGGCCGACACACGGTGCTGGGCGTCACCGGGAGGTACACGGCACTCCTCTTCCTCCGGGAGTGGCACTGGAGCGGGTTGAGGGACACCGACACCAGGGAGGCCTGGAGCTCCGGGAGGGTGGTGTCGAGCCCCAGGGGAAGAGCGTTACCTGCCTGGTCGTGGACGCCCTCCGGGAGATCCAAGGTGTAGGGTTGCAGCTCCAGCACCAGGCCGTAGTTGCGACCAGGTTGGCGCCAGCTCTCCGCTAAGGCTGTGAGATCCAGTTTAAGCCAGCTGGGTTGAGGATGCAGCCTGATCGACTGGGACAGGAGGAGTCTGCGGTTGGCCTGGTGGTTCGCCCCCTTCAGGGTGGAACGGAGAACGTGATACAGGGACACGCTGAGGGCCTTGGGGCCTAGGAGGAACCTTGGAGAACCAGATATGTCCCAGTGGAACTTGAGTTCCAGCTGAGCCAGGGAGAGCTGCTCCACAGACTGGAGGACGGACATGTTGAAGAACGCGTGCTTCTCCACGCAGCCCGGACAGCCGTCACTCCACCTAGACACCACTCTGCCTGCGGGAGGGAATTCCAGACAAGGAAGAAATTAGGAATTTCCTAACTTGTATAGAATCTAGTTGTCATCATACAAAACGCACAATAAAATGTTCCTTGATACTGTTTGATTATTATTGAAACATGTATTTATTATTCAATCAGGAAACAGCACATCAATATCACCGAGCACAATGAAACTAAATAAAAGTGAATGAAAGTCACAAAAAGGTTCCAAACACTTCCAAACCTCACCTTGGTCTTGGACAAACCGAACTATGTTCCCGCGAACTCCATACTCTGACACTACGCAAGGGTCGTTCTCGGCTAAAAGGAACTCGTTGTCTTTACCGCTACTCCTCTGGAACATTCTCCACAACACCGACGGAACCTGGCGGTGCTCGGAAGGTCTAGGTCGAACGGAGAGGCCCAACGAGTTTAAAAACAAGCGTTCTTGAGTCTTCATTTCTTCCACATTTGATGAGCCAGTCGCGCTCATCGACAAAATAAATAAAACCAACAACATATTTCGGCTGCGTGTATCGTCCCTCCAGCATCTACTACAAAACTACAGTATCGGCGTCTGTCTCGGTCTCTTTGAGGACGGCTTGGCATGTCCCCGCTAGCCCAATTGATTGATCACCGGCGTTCTTGATTGACGCGCCAGCGCGCGCCCAGAAGGCTCATAGAGTTAACGAGCAGGCTGGCCTGGCACTCAGGTGCGAGGAGAGCTATGTTAATGAGCTACGGGCGCCGATAAGCACAGTATGCAAGACAACGTTTATGCTGTGTGGCATAGACGCCAAAGAATTTAGCAAAGTTGACTGAAGTTTTCACAGAAAAAAATCTTTATAAGATTCTTAAATGAATCACAAATGTTCAATTAGTTCCTAATTGTGATATAGCATGTAATTATTCTGTAGTAATAATCAGCCACATAAACATTCCAAAAGATAAGACCACTGTCTTTATGTTGTGTGTGTGTGTGTGTGTGTGTGTGTGTGTGTGTGTGTGTGTGTGTGTGTGTGTGAGAGAGAGAGAGAGAGAGAGAGAGAGAGAGGTGTGTGTGTGTATCTTAGTTCTTATCAGTGTTATCTGTCACTTAGCTATGCCGGAGAATTCTGGGATGGTGAAGGCCTCAGTATCCGTGGCAATGCGAGCCTGGTACAGCGACCGCCCCACGACCCAAGGTTTCTAAGCAACAACTTTCAAAGTGTGTACCAATCTATCATTGAGCTTTATGCATGTACACACACCTACACACACATGCACACAAACAGACACCAGACCGAAACCATAACTTTTTTTAAACGAACAGACTGGTGTGGGGGAGACTGGGGTGGGTTGGCACAATGTTAAAATGCCAGTTACTCACAATGAAATGAACAATTTGAACATTTGATAGTACATATTAAGCAATTAATCATTGAATAATGTTTTATGCAATTCATTAGAAGGAATGTATATTTTAACCCTAACTCTATCCCTAATCCTCAGGATTAGGCAACAAGAATGAAAACCAGAATGTTGACAACAATGTTCTTATTAAACAACATTTACACTTTTTTATTAAATGCTTTACCGCTTTTTTATTACATGCCTTTATCTTCAAAATCACTGTGTCAAGCAACCCCACTCAAATTTAACCCAACTTTGTGATTAAATGATGTTAGCCAGCTACCATCACTCATCACAGACTTTCCTATGTCATTCCTATGTCTCAACATAAAACATTTCCAATATCTTTATCTAACACTGTTTCATAATACATTTAGTCCACAGACCACTTTTTTACTTTTGATACTATAAAATAAAAAATGCTCACGTAAAAAAGTTTGTGACTTTAAGATGTTTTAACATAGTAGATGAGTGGCAGGTCAAGAAAGCAAACATTTTGATGTTACAATTTTGTTTCTGTGACCTTCAAAAGGAAAAATAGTTTGCCAACCAACCCCCATTACCAATGCGGGTCTCTCCTAATGCGTGTGTGTGTGTGTGTGTCTGTGTGTGTGTGTGTGTGTGTATGCGTGTGTGTGTGTATGTGTGGGAGAGATGGGAGTGGGGATAAGGATATGATTAAGTCATACTTTTCAGCTTTTTCTCTGCAGATACTGGTAATCCCTCCACTCCTTCTAGAAAACACAGGAGAGGCAGTGAGCTCTTAGCTGAAGCACAGCTCAGAGATTTAACTCATCCGAACACCACTTTCTTAAACCTAGAAGTGCTTCAAGGACCCATGGCTTTCTGGTGAGTATGTACTTTGCGCATGTGTTTGTGTGAAAAAATTCAGTTTAATGCAAAATATTTTTTAAATCGATAAATCAATATAAATCAAATTATATTGACAGTTTGGTTTGGAACTTAACCCAGTGTTTGTGATTCTGTCTTGGCCAGTTGGAAGGTGACCTTTTGGCTGGCATGCAGTTGCGACTTCACAACGCGTGTCTGGACCATACCGGGCGACAGAGATGCACTCACCACCAACCCTGCCACCCCACCTTCCACAAACCCTCCTACCCCACCCTCCTCACACACCACGGGGTCTCCAGACCAGACCAGCAGCGCAGGACAGACAGACAGGTCCAGTCCCACAGACAGGTCCAGTCCCACAGACAGGTCCAGTCCAACAGACAGGTGAGCTCCTTTCCAGCTCGTTTATAACTACAGCAGGATCATTTCAGGAAGGACCCTTGATGTTAAGTGTTAAAATATCCCCGTAGATCAGTAGTCAGGCTGTGTTCAGATATTCTCCTGATCTCTGAGAACTGCCCGTGTGTAGAGCTACATGTGTGAGTTTCCATGTAGAGAATCAAGGTTTCCCCAACTAAAACCATCTGTAACATTCATTTGATGGGACAGTTTGACAAAAATGTTACTTAAGTAACATTAAGTTTGCGATAAAAACGTTTTTTTTAAGATGTTTTTTTTGCAGGGTATTTGTCTTTCAAATTGACTTTGTAGAGTGACAGGAAACATGAGGAAGAGAGAGAGATGACATACAGAAAAGAGCCTGCACATACTTATCTACTGGTGATCCACCTACATTCCCTCCTTTAAGTCACATTTAACATAGATATTCTGCTTCCAGCCAGCAGGTAGAGCTCTCCACTCATGCAAACACTGGCTCTGTTGCAACACCTCCAGTGGTGACGTCTGTAAGTGGAACCATCATCATCCCGATACACACCTCCCCACCCCAGACTGGATCATGGACCACAGAGACGATCACCATCTGGAACATTCCTCGTATAGTCTCATCACCCAGGCCAACACTAGCCATGGTAACATCCTCCCTCCACCCAACGGCAACCTCTCACATGGCAGGCCCAGCTTCCACGGCAACCCCTCACATGGCAGGTCCAGCTTCCACGGCAACCCCTCCTAAGGCAACATCACCCATGGAAACAATCCAGCCACAGCCAAGCCACACCCCCAAGGGGGAGGAGCCTATGTGTGACTTCGACCCCTGCAGGCACCTGCAGAGGCCGTGCCCAGAGGTGAGGCGGGCCAGGGGGCGGAGCTGCAGGTGCCCAGGTCAGACCCAGCCCTCCACCACCTCCCCCGCAGACCCCGTGGTGGCGCTGGCTGTGACCCACGTGCGCTCCAAGGAGGCCGGGGTGAGATGGTGCGCCCCCTCCTCGGCTCTGACTGCGTTCGGCGTGTGGGTGTTCCGGCAGGATGGAAGCGTGTGCAGCAACAGCAGCGTGAGCTCCAGGGCCCGGCAGACCAGCGTGTTCGGGCTGGAGGCAGGACGGGGATACAACGTGTGCGTGAGCTCGCAGAACGGCGCGAGGGTGTCGCACACGCGATGCGTGGCCGTCTCGACTCCGCTGGACGGCGGCGAGATCGCCTCGTACACGCTGGCGGGAGGCTGTGCCGCTCTGCTGTTGACCGCGCTGGTGCTGAGTGTGTGTCTGTATAGACAGTGTCAGAGAGGCACGGTGATGTGCACACACACACAGCTGGAGCCGGCGACACACACCCTCGATAACCCGCGCCTCATCAGCCTGGTGTCCATCCCTAACCCTGCCTACACACAGAACGACGAGCAGGCTGCTGCTCCATCAATACACACGGCCCATAAACACAGAACACAATACACCAGGGGGTGAAACACATACAGGAATACACACAACGTTAATCATTCTCATAACCATACTCTTTTACTATTTTTGTCATATTTCATTCGTTAACAAATAGTTTTCGTATATATATATTTTGCATACTTGTGTAGTTTCAAACTGTTTCATTTATTACTGTATGCTCTTTCGTGGTGCATAGCGCATAGAATAAAAACGTTTTGTCAACTTTAAACACCTTAAAACATTTACATTTTACTTCACCAATACCACATTGACTTCCTCCTCAGAGCGGTTTAATCTACTGTTGTACTGTATTGCACTGCACAACGTATCCAGAAGAAGACAGCAGACTGTTTACTTATAGGATGTAATTTACATGCAGCTCAACAGCAGCACGTTAGACATCTTAATTATTTTTGCAGATGACAACAGACTTGACCTCAGATAAAAACTTAAGAAAAATGTTTAATTAACAATTTGGAGTTGTAATAATAAAGGTTGCATTTTTCGAAAATTTACCTTTAGAAAAAATCAAAACAGAAAACGTTCGTTTCACACACAACACGAAACAAAAACGTTTAAAAACACATTTAAACGTTATTTTACGTTTTTATTACGTTTCTTAAAAAAAAATGTAATCTTTTTTTCAACACTAAAGTACAATAGTTACTTCAAAAAATTTCCAAATAGCAGCACTGGCAAACACAGACTCAGTTTAAGTTAAACCTAAGAATAACAAACTAGTTATATAAATGACCTAATTAACAGTATGGAGCACGGTCTTCTGACTTTGCTATGCTCTCTAGCCTATTACATGAGAAGATATTTGATGTGCATGTTGTTTTGCATCTTCTCCATTTCCCCTTCTGCCTTGTCATCTGACAGGTTTGTCTGCATTGTTAACATGGCAAGTGACTGGTGCAATCCGTCTTGTCATTATCCTTCACTGCATGTGTTAAAGGGTGGTATCCTCAGTGGTGTCTTAAATTAGATGGTTTGTCTAGGTTTCCGTTGCTGGATGTCGACACGAACAATGACGGATTCTGCTAAAAGGAATCCCCCAACTTTTATAAAAGCCTCAGTCCATAAATACAGATCAGAGATTATATACTGCCAGTGTTTTCATTTGAGAACATTTGAATAATCATGACTTTATTCTCTGTTAAGCAGGTGCGGGGCATTAACTTGTAAAAACATCTAAGCTGACCTAAATGTTACGTGCTCATAATGCATAATACACACTTTACAACTGGTTCAGTAGACCATATTATTTATTGTGCAAATGGTGCATCTTTGAGTGGTCACTTGCAAATAATTGAATTATTCTAGGTTTACATATATGCTACTTCACATGACTTTAAAGGTAATAACTGTAATAAGTGATGAAGAGAGTGTTTTGTCCATAATCGCAGTGATTAAATTCAGTTGAGTTCTGGATTATAATAAGTATTTATCATTCTGCAGATTGGGAGAGAAAGCCAGACCTCTGACAATAAATGACAACACCCCACCAGGTTTAGGTCTCAATCATGTCTCTTCCAGCTCTGAAGGCCGGAGGACCATCTTTTATAGGGCACA
This sequence comes from Hypomesus transpacificus, assembly GCF_021917145.1. Lineage (NCBI taxonomy): Eukaryota > Metazoa > Chordata > Actinopteri > Osmeriformes > Osmeridae > Hypomesus > Hypomesus transpacificus. The sequence continues at coordinate 4,787,041 of NC_061082.1, read as the reverse complement.
AGAATGTTAAGATAGATAGTGACAGTCAGGCAGTTTTGACGTTACAACAGTCTCAGAGAAAGAGATTCACATCTCCCAGCCCATGACCACTCAGGGCAGAGAGATTATAGCTGGAGCTCTCCCCGTCATCATCACAAGTATTTTCTACTGACCCCGAACATCTATTCAACCTGACAAACACAATCTCATAGCAAGCAAACTCACATGAGAACATACTAACTCGTATCCAATGACTAGTTCTATTGATTAGTAAAAGTTCTATTGATTAGTGAATAATGTAAGTACACAGGAAATCACAATTTCTTCCACACAAGTATTGCACATAGGGTTAACTGAGGGCCAGATCTTTCTTTTTATCATTACAATTTTACAGAATCTTTATCTCCCTGTCTGTCTCAAAGGTGCCAAACACCGGGTAAATCTTCCCTGCGTCACCAAAGTCAGCATCAAAGGTGTAGATGTGCCGTTTCTGCTGAGCATCATAAAAGGAGACCTGCCCCTCCTCCATATCCAGGAACACCCCTAACCTGGAGGGTGCAGAGCGCTCCAGCTTAGTGACTGGTGAAGTCATGGCCATCAGCTGACCAAACTGCAGACGGAGGGTCCAGTAACCAGCTGTTGTGTTGAGGTCAACAAACCCATGTCGAGGTGCAGACTCTCTGACCACTCCTATCCTCCACTCATTCTTCCCTCTGACCTCCACCTCCCAGTAATGTCTGCCTGAGGTAAAGCCCTGTGCTCCCTGAACACACCACCACCCATCGTACTGACTCAGAGTCCTGCTGTATCCATCCCACGGGTTGTGTTGACTCTCTATGAGGGTGTCCATCTTAACTCTTTTCCTGTCCCTGGACACTTTGAGGCTTGGATTTGCTGTGTCTGGATCGAGTGTGATGTCATCTACAATGCAATAAAATGAAGTTAATATCAGTCTTTTCATATTTTTAATACACAGCATACATTGACAGAGTTGCTTTGCATGTGTTGATGGCGAATGAGTAGGTAAAGAAACTATTATCTGAAACTATTTGGCGTTATCTTGTGAAAGCTATCTAAAGTATGTATCTTCATTCTTGTTTTCTTACCTGATGCTTTAGAAATCCAGTCCCAAACTGTGAAAGACAAAAACTAAATTTAGATGTTTTTGTTGTGTTTGTTTAAAGGCAGACAATGTTTTTTTAGACAAGAAAAGAGTACACACCAGAGTCAGGAATGTGATTCAGAGCCACTAAAGTGAATAAAAACAACAATATTTATTTGTTTACACTTTAGATAACACCAAATTCTTTCTAGATGTGTCACACTCTGAGACATACCTCTGCTCCCAAACCTCTGCTTGGTTGTGAGCCACTGCTTGGAAATGCAGCCCTGAAAAAATTAAAACAAAACCGATGTGAATGTCAGTTTCATGCCATGACATGTCTTTAATCATCCTGAATGCCACAGTTGGGGAGTTTAGAGTTTGCATGAAGGACTCACCTCATTCTCGTGTTCCTGCAGCAAACTCCAGATGAGGAAGTCCATGACAGGGAGCATGCTGGGAAGGTTTCCTCTCTTCCACTGTCTCTCCAGGTCCTGCAGCACTGAACACACATCATCCCCCAGACACACCTTATCCTGCAGGGACACCAACATGGGATGAGACCAGGGAGATTCTCTACACTACAGTTTACTATGCAACATGATGAACATGTATGTGCTGCTCATTGCACCTGCTCCCTGGTGTTGAGGCTCCAGGCCCAGTCAGACAGCACCTTCCTGGCTTCCTTCAGTCTGAGTCCCTCATCTGGCATGTGATCAGATGTGGTTTGATGCTGTTTCACCATTTCCTGGAAATTGTCAGGGGTTTTATTTCATTCAGCAATTTATAGTCAACATAGTATTACAGTTTAATCAATATTGTGAATCAATATATAAGGCGCTCCGGATTATAAGGCGCACTGTCGTTTTTTGAGAAAATGTAAGTCTTTTAAGTACGCCTATATGGTATATAATTCGAGATTATATGTTGAGCAACCAAGATGAACAATTGGCAAGCAACATCAACTTAGAGGTGTGTTTTTACAGTAAGGATGCTGGCACAAGGCCAGTGTCTAACCTGTTCTGGCCCCAGTGAGTGCTTTATTTCATCAGCCCAATGCAGGATACAGTATTGTCTCTCCTCCACACTAGATCCATCTTCACAGGCTCTGGTCAGCAGTGACGAGTCTCTGATCTGTGTAGAATGACACAGGACCATTAAGGACTGTCTCGTGGTTTGTAAGACAGTTGATCTGATCCAACATTGTGAACTGACCTACCTGAAGTATCTTGTTAAGTTCATCTGATAGACCTCTGAGGATAAGTTTAGACTCATCAAAGGTAAAATCTTCTTTCTCCTGGTATCCCTGGGGGTAAATAGTCAGGGCTTAACAGTGTCTGCTGATTTATGTAAGGATATTTATTATGATATTCAAGGGAAATACATTTTATTTTTGTCCTCACCAAAAACATGAGGACTTTTCTCTTGAGACGTTCCGTCAACTGTTATGTTGAAAATACAGTGAGACCAAACAATGAACAGAAATATCTTATTGGTTTTATTGAAATTAATGGTAGTGGGTGTAAAACTATCCACAGAAGTATGTAGAAGAAAAATCCCTTAAATCCCTGAGACAAAAACTGATACTGTAAATGCATATAACAGGGCTGTGTGAAGGAAAAAGTAATTTTTGATTAAAAATGATACCAGTTTATTAGCATATTCTTTCTATTTATTATTACCTTCATGTGTGGTTTAATGAAGGGTTGTGAACAACAGGTTTTTTCCTTGGTCTTTTTGAAGGGACTTCCAAAGCTGCCATAACTACCACAAACCCTCTCTGAAACAAACACAAGCAGAGAGCGGGGAGTGGAAGTAAATGTAATAGCGTAGAGAAAACTCTAAGCTACATCAAAACAAGATCCCCACATATAAAAGGTTGTGATATCTTACTTGCCATAAAGCACAAATGTGAATTTTGTCAAATGCAATCTTACCAGCTGTTTGAGGAGCCATCCTCAATCTGAATGTGTAAAAAACTGTACAATTATCAGGTTAAAAACTCATTAAACTCCATTGGTTAGTGTACTCAGCGAAGCCTGGGGTTGACATGAGTACACTTCCTGTAAAGACAAGAAAAACTATATCTTTTTTTTTTTTTATGCATGCAAAATGGGCAGGTTGTTTTGGATAATGTCAGATGATGTCACGTCCTCCACACCAAAAGATGCTGTCAGAAACATGAAGGATGTGAACTAAAGAACTACGGTGGACTTCAGCTCTCTCTGGTGTAACAACTTTGAACTGCAGTTCTTAGCTGAAATCACTTTCTACAGGTTGCAGTAGCTGCCATTGTCGGGCTGAACCAAGATGTAAAGGGAGATAAACTGAGTGGCATAACAACTCAAGTTTCATCAGACCCCAGGATGTTAGCCTGTCAAAGACTGTAAGCTTGGTGGTTAGAGGATTTGACTGCTATAAACAAGGTCCCAGGTTAATCAGCCTGGACTGAATTTTGGATTAGAACATCTGCTAATTCTCCACACACACACACACACACACACACACACACACACACACACACACACACACACACACACACACACACACACACACACACACACACCTTTGAGTCCATCATAATACTAGCCTCACCTCCCACCTAAAACTACCACCAAAAAGACAATAGTTCCAATGGCATCATCCTGATTAGTGTTTGTACTGTAGTGTAATACACAATAACATTTACATTCTCATCATGTCATTATAATACAATATAATTTTTGTTTTGTTTTTCATACAGTAATTCAGACGTAACAGAAAACAAAATATTTCCCATCAAACGCTCAAAAAAGCGAATGAATTAGCAAAAGAAAATAATACTGCTCATTCCATTCTTTAAATCACATTTATTTCTCTATGGTACAGTATGTACAGTGGCCAGGAGAGCAGGGTAATCACACGGTAAGAGATGGACAGGTGAGAGATGGACAGGTGATTGATTTTCACAGCCGACAGCGAGGTGAGAAGGGAGGGTGCATAAAAGGGAGGGACACATGCTCCCCATCCAAGAGACGTACAGACAAACAGCAGAAGTTCATCTCACACACGCTCCATTTCACTGACTAATCCTCAATCACTATCTAACCTAAAGGGAAAGTTCACCCAATTTTTATTATATATATTCTTTGTATTTTTTTCTCTTTTAACATTTTTCCATTATCTTAAAATCTTGAAAATTAGGTGAACTGTCCCTTTAAGCTCAACACACTCAAGACAGTAGACGGCAACAAATATATAACCTCACACAGGCCAAATACATCAGTAGTGAGACAGCTACATCAGCAGTGAGACAGCTACATCAGTAGTGAGACAGCTACATCAGTATCGAGACAGCTACATCAGTAGTGAGACAGCTACATCAGTAGTGAGACAGCTACATCAGCAGTGAGACAGCTACATCAGCAGTGAGACAGCTACATCAGTAGTGAGACAGCTACATCAGCAGTGAGACAGCTACCCCACTCTACAAGCAAGCACACAACTCTCCACAAAGGGTGCTTTGGTGCAACTAAGTTTAATACAGTTGTTTGGAGGGTGAAAGTATAAACACACTTGGGGGGGCGGGGGGGGATTTGGCAAATGTGTAGCTGCAAAGCATTATGGGGCAGTCCGGGATCTTGTTTCAAGCTCTGAAAGAGGCGACCGATCAGAATGACAGTACTTTAGTGTGAAAACATTCCCAACAGCGTCTGAGTTTCGCTCTCTTAGCCAAAAGATGTTGAGAGATAGACTGTATCTACCCACTGAGACATACAGTCTAAGAAGGAGGACAAGGAAGTAGGGAGGAAAAAAACACATGAGGTTAAGATATTCCAAGGTGGCGTGATGTCTCACAGTCCACGATAACGCCAATGTTCCGCTGTCGTGATAGTTTCATGCTCGGGTCTAGCCCAGCTAGCTTGGCCCACACGAACGCCCCACAGTCAGGGCTCCAGAAACAGCCGCCCCAAGGCCCCCCACCCTGCGGCTCCAGCCCAGCAAGGTCCCACCAAGTCCTGGGTAGCATGTGTCCAGAGGTGGGCGCCAGGGTGAGCGGTGGTGATGACGGTAACTACGACGATGACGACAGGAGGCTGGTAGGCGGCGTGCGGCCCGGGTCACGTAGCGTTGACCTCCAGGACGTGGTCGTCGGTGGCGGGCAGCACCAGCACCTGCAGGCCCTGGCTGTGGTTGAACACCTGGCCGGGGCTAAAGGGCTCCAGGCGGGGCATGGGGAGCCCTCGCTGCTGCTGCTCCCCGCTGCCCACCGACAGGACGCTGCCTCGGCTGCGGATGCTGGCCGTGTCGGCCTGGTCGTCCAGGGCCTTGTCCAGCAGGGAGAGGGTGTCGTTCTCCACACAGCTGTCTGTGGACGGCAGGGGGAGATCGTTACGAAACGTGAGTGATATTCCCACCAACATGAGGGATTTACCTGTGCAGCGTTCAATGTTCCATATCGTATACATGCATCAATACAACACAAACATTTCTTCCTCTTGACAAATGCAGATTTGTGGGATTGATTAGGTGTGTTGGCCAACAGCTGTGTGCTCGATTCATCCTCCTGTGTGTCACAGAGGGGTGGAGCAGGAGGGTCTCACCTGGGTCGGGCTGGATGGCGGGCAGGGCGCTGTGAGGCAGGTACTTGAACACCTGGATCTTGGGGAAGGGCAGGTGTCCAGCGAAGAGGGGCATCACCTCGATGTGGATCTTGTGCGTGGCGCAGGTGGCCAGGGGCATGGAGACCAGCCCTGAGCTCTTACCACACACCGCCCAGCTGCTGCTGCTGTCAGCCACTAGGGGGCAGAGCACGGAGGGTGAGGAAGCACACACACACACACACACACACGGGTGGTTCGAGTCACGGGGCAAACCGGGCAGTCGCATGAACAGAGGGGTGGATTTTTCCGTAATTTTTGTGTTTGGTGCCTTCTGCTGGCATAAAAAAGGTAGTGCGTTTGTGTGGTTCCCACCCATTGTCGTGCCGTGTACAGGTGTGCAGGGGACAACCTTGACCAGGGCTCCAAATGAGCGAGGACCGCCACTGCACACACGGACTTACAATCAGTTCCTCTGAGTCAAACGCTGCTCAGGCACCTCCTCCCCCCCTCCCCCTCCCTACGCCCCCCCATCCCCACCTGCTCACCTTCATACATCAGCTTGGTGGTGCGGAGCCCCTCCGTCTCCCCCTGCCCCTCCACCTCCTCCTCCCCCTCCGAGGGCTCTGCCAGGCGTGTGATGGAGACCTCCAGCCCACAGAGGGTGCCAGAGTGACAGCTCTGCTCCCCGGTGCCTGGCAGGATCTCTGCTCTCAGGCTGTACAGTGTCTGCAGGGGCGACACGGCAATGAAACTACACACATGAGTTCAGTATATTTGGTCAGAATAATGTCGGTTGAAAATGTCTAAAATACTAATATGCCAGGTGAAATTCTAATAAAGCTGTATAGTAAAATAAACTATGGATGTGCTTCTGTCTTCTACACTGCTGAGGACAGTGGCTACTAGATGAACAAATGAGGGTGTGAAGACAGGGTCAGGGCAGGGGAGGAGGGGTCAGGGCAAGAGGGGTCAGGACAGGTGGGGTCAGGGGAGGAGGGGTCAGGGGAGGAGGGGTCAGGGCAGGAGGGGTCGGGGCAGGTGCTCACCGTGACTCTCTCCAGCTGGAAGTCGTAGTGGTAGGGCTTGAAGGAGGAGGTCTGGTGTGCGCTGGGAGAGAAGCTGGCAGAGAAGACGCACTGCAGACAGGCGGGCAGACAGGTCTTCCACTTCACCTCCCAGAGGCAGAACACACACTGCTTACTGCTCACCAGCTGCACAAGGAGGGACACAGGGGTTACAGTCTGTTCACCTCTACACAGTAGAGTGTCAGCGATGACAGTAGTGCTGCTGTACATGTAGAAGGTTTTCCCGCCATGTTATAACAAATATGAGGTACAGTATTTTGG
>NC_061082.1:4756119-4779931 GCF_021917145.1 Hypomesus transpacificus | reverse complement strand
AGCGAGTAGTGCCGCTGTACATGTAGAAGGTTTGCCCGCCATGTGATAACAAATATGAGGTACAGTATTTTGGCATAAGAAAATTCACAAGTGGTAACAATTATGTTTTACATTCCATTATATTCTATTCGACTCTATTCTATTGTTACATTAACTTCAAACATGTTTTATTCTATTCCAGTACATTCCGTTCCATTCCTTCCTCTTGTGTTCCACCCTCTCCTCTCCCCACCTGTTGTGCTTTAGTGTTGAGGGACTGGAGCTCCAGAGAGCATTCCTGCTGCTGCTCCGTCAGGTGCTGCTCCGTCAGGTGCTGCTCCGTCAGGTGCTGCTCCGTCAGGTGGAAGCTCACGTCCGACACGTTCTGCACGCACACCTGGATGAACTTCCTGTAGCGCCCAGGGGCAGAAACACTGTTAGCTCCACATCACCCTCTCCACATCCCCTCTCCCCATCGCCCTCTCCCCATCGCCCTCTCCCCCCATCGCCCTCTCCCCCCATCGCCCTCTCCCCCCATCGCCCTCTCCCCCCATCGCCCTCTCCCCATCGCCCTCTCCCCATCGCCTCTCCCCATCGCCTCTCCCCATCGCCCTCTCCCCATCGCCCTCTCCCCATCGCCCTCTCCCCATCGCCCTCTCCCCATCGCCCTCTCCCCATCGCCCTCTCCCCATCGCTCTCTCCCCATCGCCTCTCCCCATCGCTCTCTCCCCATCGCCCTTTCCCCATCGCCCTCTCCCCATCGCCTCTCCCCATCGCTCTCTCCCCATCGCCCTTTCCCCATCGCTCTCTCCCCATCGCCCTTTCCCCATCCCCTCTCCCCATCGCCCTCTCCCCATCGCTCTCTCCCCATCCCCTCTCCCCATCACCCTCTCCCCATCCCCTCTCCCCATCCCCTCTCCCCATCCCCTCTCCACATCACCCTCCCCCCATATCACCCTCTCCCCATCCCCTCTCCCCATCACCCTCTCCCCATCGCTCTCTCCCCATCCCCTCTCCCCATCCCCTCTCCCCATCCCCTCTCCCCATCCCCTCCACATTAAAGGGGATGTTCTCACCTGTTGCCTGCTGACAGCAGTGAGTGTTTGGTCTTAAAGGGGATGTAGAAGGTGAGGGCCAGGAGGGTGGAGTAGATGGACCAGGGACAGTCTATAGACATCTGGGGTCGGGACAAGAGGAAAAACACAACATTTGGTTAAAAAACTAAACCATTTCAAATAACTTCTAAAACGTGTACTTGATATATTACCTTTCATCTTAAAAAGTAAAGCAATAATACAAAATATATATTTAAATCATGAGGTAAGTGTGTGTGAGGTCAGGGGGGCGGTACCCTCTGGTCGATGGCAGTCATGGGCGTGTCGGGGTGGCTGTAGCTGCGCGGCCGGTGCCGGACCTCCCCATTGGTCAGCCTCTCCCCGGGGGGGCGGTGGGGGCCGGAGGGGATGACGCACAGCACCTCCAGCTGGAACTCCAGGGTGTGGTAGGGGGGCGTGATGGGGAGCACGATGCTGGTCACCTTCTCAGACGCCTGGATGGAGAGAGACGCCTCTCCCACACGCTCTGGGAGGGGGGCAGGGGAGGAGAGGTGATGGTTAAGTATTTGTCAATTGTTTCCGATAACATGCTGTCTTCCATGGGGGGGGGGGGGGGGGGGGGGGGGGGGGGGGACTCACATCATAACACGTCTCATACCCTCTGGATTATAATCTTGTTAAATCTGTACAGCAGCAATCCTAGTTCCAAAGAGATTACCGCCCCCCCCCCTCCCTCCAGCACCCCCCCTCCCCCTCCCTCCAGCACCCCCCCTCCCCCTCCCCAACACACAGATCCCTGACAGAGACATCAGCTGATGTTGCTCTGCAGAAACTGAGACTAACCGGAGGCGGCGTTGAGGATGGTGGCGGTGCAGGGCGAGGACGGGGAGGGGGGCAGGATGGGCATGCTGTCTGTGTTGCTGAGCTGCAGGGCGTCGCCCTTCTTCACGCTGTAGTGCCCCGTCTGCAGGGTAAACCTCACCTTCTGGGGAAGCCCAGCTAGCAGGGGCTCTGACACACACACAGGCACTGTTAGAGGTGTGTGTGCTTGTTAGTGTGTGTGTGAGCTTGTCTGTGACGTGTGTGTGTGTGTGTGTGTGTGTGTGAGGCGTACCTGTGAGGGGCTCCACAGTGAGCTGGGGCTCCTGGGAGTACACCTCGTACTGGACCAGGGGGTAGATGTGGGGCAGGACAAACTGGACCTGGCCCACCGTGGCACACAGCTGGCGCAGCGTGTAGGTGCCAGGGTCCCCACTCTAGACCAGGGGGAAGAGGGAGAAAGGAATATAGAGGAAGAGGAAGAGAGGAGGAGGGGAGTGAGTACTTGCAGCATCATAACACAGTCTACAAGTCCACACTAGTTCACTGTTAAAAATAAACGGCTCCATCGTAACCAAGCATTTACCGGGGCGGTGAAGACGATGCTGTTGTCTCCGGGCAACAGCGTCACGTTGTGCGTCTTCAGCATCTGCGCTCCGTCGTCCATGGCAACGGGGGCCGGGCTGACGCAGTTGGGCAGGTCGGGCGACGATCCGCTGTCATGACAACGCATGACCAGGTGCGTGTTCTTGCACACCATGCCGGCGGAGTTGAGGGAGTTATCAGAGGGGCTCCTGTCCTGGATCTCATCCAGCTCCAGGGCCGGACCTCCAGCCAAGGACGAGTGAAGGGGCCCCCCCGAGGAGCTGCCTGGGGGGAAGTGCACTATCCCTGGGTTGGGATGTCGGAGAGCCCCCTTGGCTCTGCCCAGGGTCCCTGCCTGCTCCAGGCTGAAGTGCAGGCTGGCGGCCAGCTGCTCCAGAGGCACGGGGACGGGCATGAGGCTGCGCAGCCGGAGCTCCACCTGCAGGGCGGCGCCGGAGTGCACGGACGCCGTTGCCGGGCGGAACTGCAGCTGAGTGAGCTGAGCGAAGGCGGTCATGCTGAGCGCTACCTTCTGGGCTGTGGAGGGAAGTGAAGGTGATGCAGAATGTAAAAAAATAAATAATGTATGTTTATTTTTTATATTAAACGTTTCCAAAAACATACATACATCATTGAGAAATACAAACTTCCACAAAAATAATTCAATACCATACAACAACAAAAATCACCATTTTACAAAAGGCGATGTTGAGTTATTTGGACACTGGCCTCAGTCTACTAATGGCACTGTTACACATGAATCTCTTCACCTGCACGCTTACCTTTGCTGTCTGTTGATTGGCCAGCGAAAGTCAGAATCTCCTGACAGAAGTGCTCCCTCTCCTCATTGGTCAGATTCCCATCCCCTGCCAGCAAGGCACTGGTCTGCAAGTAGCTAATGGTGCAAGGTCAAGGACACCAACTGACCAATAGGGAACGAGGGCTATGTGAATATGGATCAGTGTGATGTGTAGGATATATGAGGGTGTTCACAACGTGAGACAGAAAGACACTCAAAAACCACATCACTGTGGGGCGACCCCTGGTGGGAAGAAAAAGGTACTGCCATTAATGACTATCCTTTCTTTCTGGCAGGAGCACCTATAATAGAGATCTCTCCAACGAGGAAATCAAGCCAGGCTCATCCTGCAGGGTGGTTGTTCCAGTCATACTGGGTCATCATGCAGAACCGCAAAGCTGCTTAGGTGGACACAAGATATGACGTTGTTTTCAATCTGACCACACAACAAATGTGTGGTGAGACTCCGTACAGGAAGTAGAATGTGTGGTGAGACTCCATACAGGAAGTAGATCGTGTGGTGAGACTCCATACAGGAAGTAGAATGTGTGGTAAGACTCCATACAGGAAGTAGAGGATACTCCTCCGTCCGGACGAGCAGCTTCTGACACGCTGCGATCTGCTTCCTGGTGTGAGTGACGGGCAGGCTCCACCCCTCTGACACGTACGACCTCAGGGCATCCTGCAGGAAGCTCTCTGCATGGTCAGGATCCGCCTTCCTCCTACACACACGTATATGTTAAGAGTGGGGTGTCATGAGAAGGATACATTAAATAAGCATTAGGAGTGATAGGTGAGGTGACACAGGAGTACACTGTGCAGGTTAAGGTAGCTGAAGGTAAAGGGGATCTCACATGTAGAACTCAGCCAGGCTTTTCCCCACCAGTCTGGCTGACCTCATCCTGCCAATGGCCCGATACATCTCCATCGCAGCATGAGAGAGCTCCTGGGGGGGGGGGGGGGGGGGGGGGGGGAGAGGAGGGAGGGAGGGAGGGGGGGAGAGGGAGGGGGAGAGAGAGAGAGAGAGAGAGAGGGAGAGAGAGGAAGGGAGGGAGAAAGAAGGAGGGAGGGGTTAAGGAAGGAGGGAATAGTATCAAATGGTTGATTCCTAGACAGTTAGTAGACTAAATATGTTCTTTATTGATGGATATGAAGAGGACAGCCCTGCCTGTGATGTGACCTCACCAGGTAGTGTCTCTCGAACGCCTCCACGGACGACAACGCTTCTTTGAGTTTCTTGTACGGGCTCTGCAAGCTGCTGACTGTGGGAGCAGACCGACAAGTTAACAATTCAGCTCACGAGATCTTCTTGGCTCAGAAGAACCACAACTCATCTTTCATCTCCCATCTCTCATCTGCCCGGCTTCCATCTCCATCTAAACCCACTCAGACAAGCTAACTAACGAACACGTCACCCGTTTGGCTCTTTGGGACTTGACAGGCGTGTTTACATGCAGTCATCCCAGATTACTCTGTTTCGGTTTCCCCCCTCGTCTCTCACCAGTCTCTGGTCGCTCGTCTCCCAGTCCGGCCAGCAGGTCCACCGTTCTGTTCAGGTCCTCTGAGGTGGGGCCCTGGTCAGACACCAGCCCGCACAGGTAGCCCAGACACTTCAGCTGGAGCACAGGACAGACACACAGACGTAAGACACACACATTCAGCTAACAGCACAGCAACTCAGTCAAGTTCACAAGAAAGGTTCATATGACTTGCATACTGTTTGTAACATGCATTCCTCACTATTAGTGTGATATATTTAATCTGTATATTTTTCTGTGGAAGAGAATTTTACAGCAGATAAATAAAATACATATAATTTAAGTTGAAAGTTCTGGGTGAGGCAGCCACCTTGTCCGTAGCGTAGGCCCACAGGCCCACGGTGTGGGAGCAGTTGGCAGCCAGCTGGGCAGGGTCACAGCAGCCCTCGATCCTGTGCAACACCTCCAGACAGCTGAGGAACACCCAGCAGTCTAGCGCCCCCTCCAGCACCGACACCTACACAGCAGCACGACAGCTCAGATTAGATTCAAGCATGGGCCTAAACTAAGCTAAGCTAAAATAAGCTAAACTAACGTAAGCAAAGCCGACCTAGGCTAGGCTAAGCTACCTCCAGCAGACGCAGCTCTTGGACGCAGGTGTGCAGCAGCTCCAGGGCCCGGTGCGTGACCTCCCAGGGCCGCTGCAGGAAGATGAGCAGGGTGCACTGGCGGGAGAACAGGTAGCTACGCAGGTCCAGCAGGCTGGCCTCGCCGCGCTGGATGCCCTCCCGCTTCTCCATGTCGATGGGCCGGCGGAGCAGCAGGCCGCTCCAGGCCTTCACCGGGGCGCAGAAGGAGCCCAGCCAGTTAGCTCCTTCTGGGGGAGGGAGAGGGGAGACCGGTGGGAAGAGAGAGAGGAGAGGGGGGGTGGTAGGAAGAGAGAGAGGGGTCAGAAGAGAGAGAGGGATGGGGGTTGGAGAAAAGGGGTGAGTGGGAGGAGAGTGAAGGCAAACAGAAGGAGGGAAAGAGAGCAACAGTACAGAGGAAAGTAAATAAAGAGGGATGATGCAGACAGGTAAGACATACGGGTGGGGAGGACAGGGAAGGGAGGGAGGAGCAGGGGGGAGAAAGAGCAAGAGAGAGTTGGGAGAGAAAGAAATAGGACAGAAAGAGAGAGTGGAAAAAGAGAGGTGGAGAGAGGTAATGACCAAAGGGAGACAGACACAAACAGACAGGAAATACTTTGTTTCAGTTGTTATTTCTGACTGGTTTCCATTTTTGTTTGGAGCAAGGAAGTGTGAGATGTTGCCGTGTGAGAGCAAACGTCCAACAGAAAACCGTACCTCCGGCTCCAAAGTTGAGGACGTACTGAGTGAAGAGAGCGTCCAGCTCATCATACTGGACCAGAGCGTCCTCAAACTGCTGCAGCATCTCAAACACAAACGCCAGCTCCTCCTAAACACACACACAGAAAGATGAGATCACCACAGAGACAGACACAAACATGCATGTAGAGGTGAGTCACACACAGACAAAACTAAAAAGTGGGACAAATGCACACACACACAGGAAACACACACACAAAGGAAAGACACACACACAGGATACAGCAACAAGCACAGAAGGACACACACACACACACCTGCACCATGAAGTATTCACAGAAGCTCCAGCCTGGCTGGGTGCGTTTCTCGCGGAGCGTGCGCATGTCGTCCTCGAAGCGGCCCAGGTTCTTGGTGAAAGACATGAGCAGCAGCGTGCGCAGCTTGAGCAGGAAGGAGCTCCACGACTCCTGGGAACGAGACGAGTCCTTCAGGGGGTCCGACAGAACCACACATCTGAGGGAGAGAGAGAAAAGGAGAGAGAGGGAGAGAAAAATAAAGAGGTGTGATCTTTTCAAACTCCGTGTGTGTGTGTGTGAGAAGGTGCCACGTTCACGGGCCTCCTCGGCCGGCGCCGACTCACCTGTCGTTCTGCTTGTTGCAGAAGTCGTTGCGGATCTTGTCCACGATGGAGGAGCGCGGCAGGATGTTGGTCTTGTTCTTTTTCTTGGCGTCGCTGGTCTCCACGACGACGATGACCCAATCGGCAGAGCCGTGGCCGCGCAGGCTGCTCTGCCACCTGGTCGTGTCCTCCTTCACCGAGCTCTTATATACCTCCGTGTCCTGCAGGGGAGACGGGACCACTTTAACCACCAGGAGGAGGATCGTTACCTCAGCTGACCAGATAACACATTCATCTAGCGGATGCTTTAACCCAGAGCGACATACAACACACGGGGGGGGTTTTAAACGTGGACCCTCTTGATCTGCAGTCAATTGATCTAACCACTGAGCTATACACCCTTATTACCTACTTATTGAAGACATGATTGTGCAGTTTCTGCAGCTGGCTGACCAGAGGCTGAAGTACAACAACACGGGAACAACAGTGGCGACGATCCTACAGTAGATCTTGCCAGTTGACAACTTGGCTAGCAAGCAAGCTTGATTGAAGTCAAGCCGTTTTACTCACCCCGAAGAATGGCTTTAACATGCATATCTGGGATATGCAAGCAGCCATCTAAGAATAGGTACACATCGTTAATGAGTAGGCTTGCAGTTAAATAAGGCTCAGCACAATTACTGCTTTTACACGGTTTTTAGATGTGTTGGCATATTCGCTCAAACACAGAGCAGTGCAGAATCCTCAACCACACAGAGAGGAACATGGCTTGGAGCAATGACAGTTTTATGGTTGTGATTTAAATGTTTGTTGTTAAGAGACATAACTCAAATAAGTGCGTACTGAGTTGCATCACAAACCCAGAGGGTATCTCTCCAGGAAACTCCTCAGGGAATCAAATGACCAAACACACAAACTCCACAGCCCACATTTACCACGGCTACGATCCCTATTCCCTCTTCCTTTGAATGGATGCCTGTGGCAAACAGCTTTTAAAAAAGGAGTGAAGTGAAACATCCCCTTTAATGACTCGGGAGATAATTAAGACCGTAACAAAACTTTTAACGAGCTAACCTACTTACGCCGCCCAGCGTTGCCTACTGTCCATTACGCAACATCACCCATGTTGGTCACGAGCCGCTGACTGCACTTCCTTAAACAAGCGAGGCTTCCCTGCCTGACTATCAATCACCCTCCATGTTCCTGTTTCCCCCTGAGCGCTTCCTCTGGGCAGGCAAACAGGGGAGCAGTCATTTGGAATTAGCCAGGAGCGGAGGAATGAAAGATAAGAGTTTGAATTTGGAGAATGCGTCGTGTTCCCTAGCAGAAAATATTGTTTCTGAATTCTCAAAACACAAAAGCAATCTGTGAAGTCTGGGTTGTTCCATAAGAAGCGACTGTGGATGGATGGTGTGTGTGTGTGTGTGTGTGTGAGAGAGAGAGTGTGGGAGAGAGTGTGTGTGCGCGTGTGAGAGAGAGAGTGTGGGAGAGAGTGTGTGTGTGTGTGTGTGTGCGCGCGGAGAGAGAGTGTGGGAGAGAGTGTGTGTGTGTGTGTGTGTGCGTGAGAGAGTGAGGGAGAGAGTGTGTGTGTGTGTGTGTGTGCGTGAGAGAGAGAGTGTGGGAGAGAGTGTGTGTGTGTGTGTGCGCGTACGAGAGAGTGTGTGTGTGCGCGTGCGAGAGACAGAGTGTGGGAGAGAGTGTGTGTGTGAGAGAGAGTGTGGGAGAGAGAGATAGAGAGAGAGAGAGTGGGAGAGAGTGTGTGACAGGAAACATCAGCAAAGGGCAGTTCCACTTACACAGCAGTCAGTCCAGTAGATGTGGAGGAAAGGGAAGGTTAGAAGTGCTTTGTTTCCCTCTTTAGGGAGAAGGTCTTCCTTGAACTGGACAAAGTTAGCTTCCAGGTGAATCATCTTAGGAGCCCTGCCATATGTCCTACAGAGACAAACAGCAAATAGAAATTGTCTTTAAACATGCTTATACAGCAATAAGCTTTATGACTTTGACACTGAGTAGTGGAATGCAATTTTGACATGTTAGCTATCCATTAGCCTAATTCGATCACGTTTTCATTTTTTGACTTTCCAATGCACATGAGAGTGTACTCGATGCTGCAGGCCCACAATAGCGGTAACTATCATCCCAAAACGACACTGGTTCATTTATATCCCATCATGCCCTTGGCAGCACTCACCTCCTCCACTCCATTGGTTCCCTGGGGAGCTGCTGGGCCAATGGGGTGTAGAGAGACGTAAATAAAGCCTGGTCCCCAGCGCCTGAGTGGACAAGAGGTGTAAGAGGAGGAGGGGGGAAGGGAGGGGGGAGGGAGGGACAGAGAGAGGGGGGGACAGAGAGAGGGAGGGAGGGACAGAGGGAAGGAGGGAGAGACAGAGGGAAGGAGGGAGGGAGAGACAGAGAGAGGGAGGGAGAGACAGAGAGAGGAAGGGAGAGACAGAGGGAGGGAGAGACAGAGGGAGGGAGGGAGAGACAGGGAGAGGAAGGGAGGGAGAGACAGATAGGGAGAGACAGAGAGAGGGAGGGAGAGACAGAGGGAGGGAGGGAAAGACAGAGAGAGGGAGAGACAGAGAGAGGGAAGGAGAGACAGAGGGAGGGAGAGACAGAGAGAGGGAGAGAGGGAGAGAGAGGAAGGGAGGGAGAGACAGAGGGAGGGAGACAGAGAGAGAGAGGGAGAGACAGAGGGAGGGAAAGAAGGGTGAATGGGTGCAACATAAAGTCTCTCAGATGATACCCAGTAGCCAATACCCATCAACACCTGAACTGAAATGTCTATTTAAAATGTTCTCGTGTGGCGCTCCTGTAGCTCACGGGATAAGTGTGTACAACACTGAGTCCTTTCAACAGCAGCCTGGGTTTGAATCCAACCTTGGCCCTTTGCTGCATTTCTCCCTATCTCTCTCTCTCCCTGCCTGCCAGCCTTTCCTGTCACACTTACAAAACTGTCCAATAAACCTTAAAACATGCAAAACAATACATCTTTAAAATGGTCTGGATATGGTGTAGACTGCAACAGTCCAGCCTCTCCTGTCCATCCCCCACAGAAAGCTGTGCAGAGTCTGTTTGGCTATCACCTTTCTGCTTCAGTTTGCCCTCACGTCCAGAGCTTTAAAAAGCACAGGTGTTGAAAATGTACTGAGACGGCAGGTGAGACCCCGACCCCTCTAAAACCAAACACCGCTTGTGTGGGAAGACGTAGGACGAGGGAGGTAGCAGATGATACCAAGTCTCTAGTTCGTAGCATTCTCTACCGCAAGCGGGTTAACGACGCATAATGCACTGAGAACCATGGTCTTCTCGTGGGAAGAAATATATACATGTTGGGTTGGTAAAACGTAGGCTAAAGCAATAGGTTAACTTTCAAGACATACAACACAAACATATGCTGAAGGGAAACATCGTGTGTTCCTTGTGCGGAGTCAAGATCCTGTTCAAGCGTTGTTGTGTATTTAGTCGTCACATGGCAGCCATAGGTCTCTAATCTGACTGAAGCACGGCTAATTCCACCACAACAGTTTAGCAGTGCGGTCTATCCCATAAAGAGAGACTTGGGTCTTATGGGGTAGGGTTGTATGGCACGTAGAGATACAACCAGTAAACGCATAGAGGCGTATGAATGAAACCCAAGCCCTTGCTGTCTAAAACGGGACCGACAAGGCGTCTTGGCCGTTTGGACCAACCACACGGTTGGTTCAGATCCCCGCT
This sequence comes from Hypomesus transpacificus, assembly GCF_021917145.1. Lineage (NCBI taxonomy): Eukaryota > Metazoa > Chordata > Actinopteri > Osmeriformes > Osmeridae > Hypomesus > Hypomesus transpacificus. The sequence goes on along the minus strand of NC_061082.1, from coordinate 4,769,555 downwards.
GTAGCCTATGACTTCACAGCCGTACTCGTAGATTCGTTAGCGTTAAATGGAGAAGGCAACACACTGACGTCCGAGCGAACCCTGGCAAAAGGGTCAATTCCTAAAATAACCTTTGAGACGCGACAGGCCGGCATGGGGGTTAAGTTGCCAATCTGTCCATTCTATGGTCGCCACTGCAGTCGGTGTGACTTTGATGAACACTTTTCGCAGCAAGGTGCATTCTTGCGTGATAACAGCAGGTAGCAAAAATTGCAGCACGAGCTCTGACGTAGCCATAGATAGGTATCTACCGGCTAGCATGGTAGCTAATGTTGCTAGCTAGTTGACATATTACTCGAAACGAGATTCACGTCCAGAGACTAGGGTATCCCATTTCTATTGCTGGTCTATCATGCGATATAAATACACATGCCGTGCTGTCTAGTTAGGTATTAACATTTCACGCTATAACCTCGAAGGCAAATTGCAGTGGCTACTGTTTCGTGTAAGTCAAGACCAGCAAGTGTCATATAGCTAGCTAGCTAGGTGGCTAACGTTAGTTAGCTTGCTAGCTGTCAGGCTGGAAAAATACGACTGCAACATCGGAAAGAACACTCACATGTCACAATCGGCTTGTTTTCCATGGTGTAAATAATTGGCTTTTCCTCTTGAGGCTCCATGAGTATTAACGGTAGCCCCCCATGAAAATGTCATCCGAAAATCCAGGTTGTTGTTAGTAAATGCTTATGTGTGCAGTTGTGATCAATCGATGGGGCCCGTGTTCCCTTGCACTTCCTGGAACACCTTCATACGAACTACGTAAACTCCACGTAATTTAAAGGGATAGTTCAAGAATCATCCATAATTACGGTTTCCTTACAATGTGTTATGTGTTCAAGATAATAAGGTAATTAGACATGTTTACTCTTTTCATAAATATACTGTATTGTGAGAACACATTTTGTCATTATTTTCCAAAATTACACAATGAACACATAATGTAAACCTGCGATAGGCTTGCTTATAGATTTGTTTTGGAATTCATGTTCAATGCCTTTCTAAACAATTATACATGCTATTTTAAGTTGATTTTCTTAACAGGCTTATCTATGACATGATAAATGAATGTCCGACCGACACATATGCTTGGATTGATCCAGCAATTATAAGAGTGAACATTAATCATCGAGGTGCATCGTTTTGATATTGTGAGCTGCCTTCTACTGGCACAAGTTGAAACAACTACAGTATCACCAAGTCATTTTTACTTTGGTGTTGATTTCCTTAGCAGTCTCACACAAGGTTGATCTCAAACTTCATTTTAACTTCCCCTCCATCTCTTTTTACTGAACAACCATTTCTGCTCTTCCCAGTTCCCTCCCACACTACATTTTCTTCTATGTTTCGTTCTTCCAACATCCTTTTTAATTCCTCCATCATTTTTCCACATTTGCATAATTTCACTTCCTATTCTTTCATTTATCCTTTCTCGACTTCTCCCTGTACCTCTTCTGTATCCTCTCTCTGGTACCCCTTTTCTGGTTCCTTTTCCTCTCTTTCTTTCTCCTTCTCTTCTAGTTCCCTTTCTTCTTGTTCCTCCCTTCTTTGCTCTCCTTACTCTCTCCTTTCATGTCCTTCTTCCCTCCTTTCCTCTCCTTTCTTCTCTTCTAGTTCCCTTTCCTCTCCTTTCTCATCCTTTTCTAGTTCATTTCCCCCCCCTTCCTCCCCTCTTTCCTCTACTTGCTCCCTCCTTTCCTTTCCTTTCTTCTCTTCTAATTCCCTTTCCTCTCCTTCCTCCACCCTTTCCCCTCCTTCATCCTCCATTTTCTCTCCTTTCTCCTCTGTTTCTAGTTCATTCCCCCCACCTTCCTCTTCCCTTTCCTCTTTTTGCTCCCCCTCTCCTCGTTCCTCATCCTCCCCCTTCTCCTCCTGTACCCGTCCCTGCTCATGTCCCAGCAACACACCCACCTCCTCCTCTCCAATGCCTGGTTGCCCCTTCACCCAATCATCCACCTCTCCCCTCTCCTTCTCTCCATCCCTTTCTCCATCTCCATCCTCAGTTGGCCTCTCCTCCCAGCCCTCAGTCTCCCACTCCATCTGTTCCACCCTGGCCTGCATCTTGCGGTTGCTAGACTCCAGCTCCATCATCAGACGGGCCAGTTTGGTATGCAGGGTGTCCAGGTTCTCCTCCAGCCTCTCCAGCTTGGTCTCTACCTTCTCCTTCTCCTCCTCGCCCTGTCCGCTCTCCTCCAGCATGCCCATCCTGGTGAGGATCTGTCGTCCCTTCTCTTCTAGAAGGCGCTTGGCTGCCGGGAACTCAGACAGCGTGTCTGTCAGGTCCTCCTTGGACAGACTGAAGAGGTCAGAGTGGCCGATGCTGCGGATGTTAGCCGTCCTGCGATTGCCCGATTTGTTACCTATGAACACACACCTGTTTAACGCTGACATTTTTTTATACCAGACATATGTGACATGTCAATGTACTGATCGTCCTGATGTTTTGAAATTGTGCTGGAAAACAACAGACATACACAACTCAAACCTAAACACACCCATCAATCCATCCTTCCAAATCACGACTGAACATTTGTATTTCCTCCAGTCGTCACCTTTGATGTTGAGGATGCTAATCTCCCCAAAGAAATTCCCGTCGCACAGCACAGCGTACTGTGTGACGCCATCGTCTGCCACCACGGCCAGCTTCCCCTCCTTGATGATGTACATCTCATGTCCCACATCCCCCTTTTTACACACATACTCCCCTGGACTGTACACCTGCAGGGGGAGGGGAATCAAGATGGAGAACACCCCAGAGACATCAAAATGGAGGAAGTGACATCTTAAATTAGGGGAGGAGAGTTGAGGTGTGAGGGTGAGGAGGGGTTTGGGAGGGTGAGGAGGGGTGAGGGAGGGTGAGGAGAGGTATGTGGAAAGCTGTAGAATATTCTGTTTAACTGACCACACATACACAGACATTGCCACCAAGGGAATACATCCCACTCATGGCACCATACAATGTGCAGGGTTAACCGGATTACAACTATTGACCTCTGACCTGTGGCGTGAGTTTGAGCACAAGCTCCTCCAGCAAGCTCTTCTCACAGTTCTGGAAGATGGTCACCTTAGAGAGGGTCGGCAGGTGAACGCTCACAGCGATTTCTGTCTGGAGTTGGACCGGCAGCTGCTGCAGGATCTCCTTCTCCCTTGTGATCTTACGGTTGATGTACAGGTGCTGATACCAGCCGTTCACACGGTTACGCAGCTCATTGTTGATGTCACGGTTACGCAAGTAGGCTTTCACCTGGAATGATGAGAAGAAGAACGTTTGGACGATTTATTTTTACTTGAATGCCCTGGGACGAATTGGACAACATGTTTAGGCCCAAACAAAAGTCCCAGTCAAACTAGCTTAATTATCATAGTTGATCTTGGGCCAGTGTGACTAGAGGATCACTTCCTGGTTGTATTTGTATGACCTCATCTGTAAGATGAGAGATGGTTTCGGACCCTCACCAGCTCGTGGTTGGGGAAGAACACGTTATCACGATCCCTCAGGCTGGTGATGACATTGCCTACGTTTCCCACAACGGAGGCGAACACCAGCACGGCGATGAGCAGGTCGGCAATCATGAACAGGTACTCCTCCTCGCGCTGGGGCTCCGGTGTGTCGCCCACCGTGGTGAAGATCAGCGCCGAGAACCAGAAGCAGTAAAAGTACTGGCGGCGCATGGAGGCAAAGCCAGGGTCAGACATGTTGGGGTACACCCACTGATCTTCCCCGAAGCCTATGTATCTGGAGAGGGAGAAGTACACACAGGCGTTCCAGTGGATTAGAACAAATATGTAGAGCATGAGTTTGGTGATACGGAAGGTGTTGGGGTAGGAGGTCCGTGTTTCCATGCGATCCAGGGATTCGTTGAGGCGGGGAGAACGCAGGAAGCGGTTGATCCTCACTAGGGGGGAGTGGATGCCAAAATAGATATAGAGAAGGTCTGTGGGTAGAATGGACACCAGATCTAACAGGAAGCCAGAAGAGCTGAGGTAATGCTTCTTCAGAAGAGCTACGTCCCTGACCAGAATGCCTTGCTCCAAATATCCTGCAGAGGGCGTCACAGATACAGAGTATGTCAGGTCAGGATGTTCATAATTGCAGATGATTGGAGATGCACAGAATGATAAACACTGTCATCACAAAGGGTTTAGGGTTACAAAGATCGAGATAAAACCTAATGGATGAGCTTCACACAGAGGAACAAGAATGGTTAGAAATATTTCCTTGATGCTCACATTTTCAGCCAAGAAATATATGAAAATGACCTACAGTAAATTATTTACCTGTTCGAAATTTGATGATGGTATCGATAACAAATAGGAAATCAAAGATATAGTCCAATGTAAGCCACACCACAAGGAAGTTTTCCTCAAGGTCATAGAAGCATGTCCTAGAAATGAAAATGAAATTTAAAAAAATCACTACATTCATGACCAGCAACAGCCACATTCTACCTCAAAGACAAGAGGAGTTACATTCAGTGAACACACCGAGCAATTATGATGACCCAGTTGTAGCTGATGGGAAAGATCATAACCTGCAGCCATCCATAGTAAAATTCCTCCGACGGATCGACCACCCACTCTCTCCAGCTTGGTGGGACAGAGAGAAAGGACTGCATTAAAGGCTGTCAGACGATGTGCAGATTGTTTTTTTGTTGTTGATAACATCACATCAGAATAATTCCTTCAATCATTCATCAACCTGTCTACATAACAAACCAATAGCTATTGTTTTGCTTTGTCATTTGTATTCCACCAGTCACTCACTTTACTTTAGGCTTCACTTCCTTCGCCTTCTGTTCATCTTTCCCCTCGTCTTTTTTCACCTCTCCATCACCGCCCTCCTTCTGTGTCCGACGCCATCGGAACAGCTTCTCCCATCCGCTCATCCTGTGTGTTCTCTCCAATCTCAGACAGAAAGACTTTTCTCTGGTCTAAGGTGACCCGTGTTCACATCTGACATGATTCACCTGTGTCTTTTTGGGTTTGACTGACAAAGCCTGAGAGCCTTAACAAAAAGTGTTGACTAACAGTGAGTGTAATTGCCCTGTGTGGACTGATTGGGTTGTGCTTTGCAGCATTGCTTGTTTCCCATAATGAGCAGCCTCACCTGTGCTGGTTATTTTGGTCACCATGGAAGTATGGCTCTCTAACAAACACAGGAAGGTCCCCATGGGCTTGTTTATTCTCAAGGTGTGTAATGACCTTCCTGTTCAAAACAAAAACGTAGGTCTAAGAGTAATATTTGATACTTGATATTTGATATTTGATGCAAACATTGATTAATATGTTTCAAAAAATACGTTATTTTACAAATAATTTTCAATATGGAATTTTCAAACGAGAAAATAAATATTAGTTGAACTTGTTAGTATACAGATGTAAGGTAGGGCAAACAAGTGTTCCTGTGTCTTTTGAATGAATCTTTCTTCAAGGGCGGAGGAGGAGGGAGTTTACTTGGAATAGCGGTTCTGGAAGGCGTCATTGCGTCCTCTGTCCGGGATCTTGCTTGTGGGTGTGTGTGACAGAGGAATTCCAGTAAGATGGCTGCAAAAAGGAGAGCGTGATTGTAAAATCAGATTTTGTTAAAATTTTGGTCTAATGGAATATTCTATGTGACAAGCCAAAGGACAAGTAGTCGATAAGTCAACAAGAACCTATTTTCTCGCTGCCTTCCCTCGCGCTACTGCTGATCTGCTGACAGCGGAGTTCACTGGACCTCTATCGTTTGCAAGGTGGCACTGCTAGCAAGGAAGCTAGGCTAACCAGCTAACGAAATCACTGCTTCTCAGCAACAGGGGATAGCTACTTATTTTCAAATCCATCAACCAGGTAAGAAACTAACTACTTGACTTGCCAGTTTGGCAACATTGCCATTCACCCCTTTTTTAACTAAAGCGTTCAAAATATGGTAAATATTGCTGAGCCTCGCTAGCCAGCCAGTTAAAAGATTGACGCAAATAAGCTAGCTAACCTCTAGTATCAGTATCAGCTAACTAGCTCAGTTAGCTAACTCAATCAGTGCCCGCGCCTTGGTACGTTACACATTGGCTGCTTGTTTATTTTATTCACTGGCAATATGCTGTGGTGGAAATTATTCGCTTGGTGTGCAGAAGGTTATCCGATGTAAGTTACCCAATCTGTATATTTATTGAAAGTATTTTTTATTTTATTCTTGTGATTGTGGCTATGGTATTTTCTATTCGTAATGCTAATTCTAGCTAGCTAGCTAACGTAGCTAGTCTAGTAGTACCAACCACTTGGAATGTGAGCTTAGCTGTCGTGACAACACATTACAGTACTGCAACTAGCCAGGACCAGTTAGATGGTTTGAGGACTTTACTGTTGTTGACTGACATTTAGATCGCTACAGCTTGCGGCTATCGGCCCATTAGGAAAGCCCTTCCCAGCTTGTTGACTAATTATCAGTTTCGGAAACAGCAAAAATGGCCCCAGGATATTCTAAATGTATATTCGTTTCATGTGATGTAACATCACATCCCCTGCCATGGATACGAAGGAGCGCTCTGGCAGCTAACGTGGTTATGACTTACTTTACTGAGTCACAGATAATGGATAGCTTCTTGACTAATAATTGATTACAGCTGAGTGGGAGCTGACATGACCAGTAAGGAAAGAGAGCCTTTAACTGAAACAAGGTCAGTTTATTTAATAACGGGATAATTTCCCCTACCTCCCCAGATTTTCCTCTCAACGTCTGTGGACAACAGCAATTGAGTTTCTGCATTATAGATGTACTCAAACCAGTTATCATACACTGCTCTCAGTTAGTGTGTGGGATGAATGTGTGTGGGTGGTCAAAGAAGAAGAAGACCCACTCTAGCGGACCTGACTCTGCCTCGGGGCAGAACAGGCTGGACTGAAGTGCCTCCCTGCCTCCCTGCCTCCCTGCCTCCCTGCCTCTCCTCACTCTACCCCTCCACCCCTCCCTCTGTCACTGAACAGAATAGGCATTCTGAGATCCCATAAAACGTAGCAGTTAAAGCCTGACCTAACTAGAGCATGACCATAATTTAGACAAACCATTCCCATGATTGAGGGCCAACCACTGCCAAGATGCCTCTCACTGTACCCTGGCAGTCTGGTGTTTTTGTTATTTGTGGTGTCTTTCCGAGTGCTGGGAAGCCTGGGTATTTGCTCTGCGTGAGTTCAGTGCTATTAACTCACCCTAACCTCTGCCATGTATTCCTTGTGTATAATTTCCTGTCCCCTATCATAAGTTTCCTGCACTGGGACCTGAACAGCTGAACTTTGAGCCTTTTACAACTGGGAAGAATTTGACCTGAAAAACGAATGTCCCATTGAGTAGCACTGACAGTCCTGCTATTGCATTTCTCCAAGCTTATCTTATTGACATACTCTTTTACAGGGACTGAAAGGTTGTGTTTATTGTTTTCTGACTGAAATGTTAGATCCCTTGCTGAGCAGCTTGAGATCAGTTGTTTTGCTCTAAAACCAACAAGTCTGACATCTTATCTTGGGCTCACTGCCTCTGATTATGCAGAACCTTGTTCGGCTTGACTCAGTTAATCATATGAGATTCCAGTCATTTAATTAGTGAGAGGCAAAGTTTAAATTGGTAGACTGAACCATATGATGTCACCGTTTTGTTGCCTACAGAGCTACTAAGACTTGTAATTGTATTTGTTTTAAATTACACAACCTGTAGGTCTAAGGTTCCATTGGTTGTGGAAGGTTACCTTAGGGTTTCTCTTCTGAGAATTGAAATGAACACTGCCACAACACTCTTTTGGCAGGATTGCCAGATGGAGAGCTGGACTGTACGTTTGTAATAGTTCTTTGTCTGGCTAATAATTCATAAGGTAGAAAAGGAAATGACCTATGAGACATCATTGAAGTTGGTTACTATCACAGCCTGCTTAAGCCGTGTTAGGTTCCTTGTGAGGGAGCTGTAAGGAACTGAATCTGAGTTCTGGGAGTGGTTTTTGGAATGCCGTCAAATCCTTCATTCATCGTCCAAACCGCAAAAATCCCAGTAAGTAATCATAAGACATCTTTTCAACTCCCTGTCTGAAAAAGAACGAATGTTCTGCCAGCTTGATGTCTGTATTCTGTCTATCATCCTTGTGTGTGTGTGTGTGTGTGTGTGTGTGTTTGCGGTCGACCCCGCCAGGTGTGCCTGCTACCTTGAGTGTCCTTGCAGCCTGCGCTGCTCTTTGATGACACCTCAGCCGGTTAGTTTGTCTCAACTTTACAAATGAGCCTGGGTCACGTGACCATACCCCCTCAGGGTTGTCCTGAGTTTGTCCCTGTTTCCATGAGAGAGGAGAGCTAGCGGAGTCAATTAGCGAGGGGGGGGTGAGAAATACAACCTGGGCGAAAAGCACAGTTCTTCGCTTGTTGCCGTGTGGTGTTTGTGGTCGAGTCGCTCGATAATCATCTCCGAACACAAGGACTGTCCTGTTCTGCTGTGGCATCGTTAAACGGTGAGACCTGACCTCTCGTTTTGTCTCAGGAAGTGTGACAGGGCGGACCCACAGGCTGTCAAGGCTCATCTGTGACGGCTCACGCTCTGCCTGTCTGTAACTGCCTTCGTCCGTGTTTACTGCTCAGTGTTGTAACAGCAAACATCCACCCTCACCTGTGTGTGTGTGTGTCTGGGGGAACAAAAACCTTTGTAAGACAGCACTCCAGTTTACCAGAGATTAAACCAAACTCCTGGGGTCAGATGGCTGAGCGGTTAGGGGCTATTAATCAGAAGGTTGCCGGTTTGATTCCCGGTCTTGTCAAAGGACGTTGTGTGTCCTTGAGCAAGGCACTTCACCCTACTTGCCTCGGGGGTGTGTCCCTGTACTTACTGTAAGTCGCTCTGGATAAGAGCGTCTGCTAAATGACTAAATGTAAATGTCTCCTCTCTCCGTCTAGGTGGGAGTTAACGTCCAGAGAAAAGGCCCGTCGGGGTTAAGCTGATCCCTGCTCGCCAGATAACGCTCTGGGAAGCTGGGGACATGTCCCGCAGCTTGGCGTCTATGTGGACCACAGCCAACATGGAGGCTTAGCCGCCAAACTGGGCCTGTGTTCAGGTAACACGTTTTTTTCTATTTTACATTTCAGTAGCCAACCGTCTCTGTCTTAATGTCTGGTTAATCCACAAGTGACAAAGCTGAGTGAATTTGTCGAGGCGTGTGAATCCGTCCTGGGGCGTGACTGTAGACAGGCCAGGTATTGCGAGTTGACGTTTGTCAGAAACCCCTTTTCGGAGTGGGAGAGATGGAGGCAGGTGGCAGTGGGAGAGATGGAGGCAGGTGGCAGGTGGCAGAGATGGAGGCAGGTGGGAGTGGGAGAGATGGAGGCAGGTGGGAGTGGGAGAGATGGAGGCAAGTGGCAGAGATGGAGGCAGGTGGGAGTGGGAGAGATGGAGGCAGGTGGCAGTGGGAGAGATGGATGCAGGTGGGAGTGGGAGAGATGGAGGCAGGTGGGAGTGGGAGAGATGGAGGCAGGTGGCAGTGGGAGAGATGGAGGCAGGTGGGAGTGGCAGAGATGGAGGCAGGGGGGAGTGGGAGAGATGGAGGCAGGTGGGAGTGGCAGAGATGGAGGCAGGTGGCAGTGGGAGAGATGGAGGCATATTCTCAGACCTGTTGGTGCACAGGGGCTTGCTGCGAGTCAGGTGGTCTGTGCATCATACAGGCTCCAGTGATAACCTAGTTTCTGGCCTCAGATCTCCTCCTGCCTGAGCCAAGTATAGCGGCGTGTTGCTACGGATACGTCGTATGGGGAAATGTACAGCAACACTGCTGCCTCACAGAATGTAGGCTAACCGGTTCATGCAGTTCAGTTAACAGATGTTTTGAATCGAATAATTGGCCATACCTGCGGGTAGAGTAGAGATGCACAAAAATGACTTGTTGGTACTCGTATCAGGCCAGTATAGCATGGGAAACACTCACATTTGGTAACAGCATCATAATCTAATGCTTCCGATTACGAGTACCCTAATGACCACATATTTAAATTTTAGGTTCCTATATGTTTATTGTATGCACCTTCCTGCCCAAGCAAATTCCTTTGTCTGTGCAAACTTTCATGGCGAATAAATCCCATTCTGATTCTGATGAATAATAATATAGCCTGTAAACGTGATGTCACTGCTCCAGCTAGGAACTTCTACACAACTAGGACTGGTTTACAAATATCCTGATCCTGAACGTAAGCTGCAAGCAAGAATTTAATAGACAAGCTGAGTAGCAATGCCACACCCCCACACATCCCAGAGTTCCTGACAATCAGCTCAGCATCTTTCTTTAGCTTGTGATGACTAGTTGCCAAAGCTTAAGCTGCAGCAGCAACAACAACCACATGTATCCACAAGTCTTTGCAGAGTTGTGCAATAGGTACAATCAGCTCACCTCCCTTTGGGAACTCATGCTGTGAGTGTTAGAACGTGATCAGCAAGGTTGTGGTCAGCTAACCTCTGACATGCTCCCTGCATGCTAACCTGACTCACCAGATGGTTTGTTAGATGTATCCATCTTGGAAGTCGTCCTTGGAAACTGTTTGGAAAAGGGCTGTCATAAAAATAAAAAAAAACTTGGCAGGTGATTGGATGAACCATCCCTCTATCACAGGCTAACTTCAACCACGCCCGTAACTGCCAGTAGTTTCTTCAGGCACAAATAAATGATTATTGTGTGGTCGTGATCTCGTAAATCCAGTTGTCACGCAAGATCACCCTCACACTGCCTGACACAGCTGGGTTGAACTATGCCATCTCAACAACACCAGCTTTGCAAGCTTGACACCACTGAAAGTTCAAATGTGTCGCTGTTAGTCAGGTTCAACACACACTTTCATTTAGTCATATTTTCCATCTCTGGTGTTTTAATAGTGAGATGTAGCCATGCCCATCTGCTGTGAGGCTATCTGTAGTGTAACGCGAAGGGTTTCAATAGGGTACTGTACTTTAGTTTGTCATTGCGCTAACTCACTTTGACGGTCACAGTTACTGTTTTACGGAGCTGTAAAGCCAGGTTGATAGTATAACTCACTCCCAGACTGCTGTACTCCTCTGTTGGATCAGTAAGTGACATGAACCCGCTGTGAGGGGTTATGACAGGTGTGGCCTTTGCCTGGGCCTAGCTGCTGAAGCGGACCTGAAGGAGGGTGTTACAGAGCCAATGGTGTCTGTTGGGATCACTGCTTTCCCGTAGTGAAGGATCTGGCTAGCCCCAGCTATAAATACATAGCAACTCTTAACCAAGGGACTAGCACTGTAACTGGAACCAGCCCAAGCCAGGCTATCCTCGGGAACTGGGTGGGTATTTAGTGCGCTGGCATGGTGACTTATCCTCCAAAAACTTCCATAGCGTGCGTAGAGTCCTCGCGCCCCCAGGGCGCCTGAGGGGCAAGGTGGCAGTCGTTTTAAACGCACCCCTGTAGTAAATCACAGGCCCGGATGGCAGTGTTGTTATGGATACTGGGAGAGTGTGTTTTGTCTTGGGCACGTTTCCTCCAGCTCTCCATGACCCACCCCACTCAGGGACAGGATGATGTCACTGGAACAAGGATCGAGCTGGTCGGCTCTCGACGGAAAGAACCAGTAACATCGTGTTTGGAGATGTTGTTGTTGTTTGTTGAAGAGGGCAGGGTGGAGCCAGGGCGCCTCTCTCTGTGTTGCTCTCCTTGTCTATCCACACCTCGCCCGCCCTCTCACTCCGCTCCCAGCCTCTCAGTCCATTCACAGCCCGAGTTACGCAACCAGAAGAATGCATTCCTCGTGTCCCTACTCAGGTCCGAATCGCTGCGTTTTGCCCCAGAGCAGACATCTGGAGCGGCCGGCTTGTGGTCGGCTCCTCTTTTGTTTTGATTGCAGAAAGGGAGACCTGAATGCCTGTTAGCCCAGCCCCCCCCAGTACTGCCACAAGCTGCAGGGCTGGTCCAAGCTCAAACTCAAGCGCTGGCCTACAAAATGAAATCCATATGTTCATACCCTTCCTCTGAGTAATGTTTCAAGGGGCTTTGTGCTGTTTCTGGGACTATAGGAGCGGGCAGGCTGATGTAATGTCCAGTGAACAGTGTGAAAGCAGGATTGTGGTTTGATGCAGATGGACGTGAGTGCCCGGGTCACTGTTCATGTGCTCTGGGCTAGTGCTGGGCTAGTGCTGGGCTAGTGCTGTGCTAGTGTGGGGCTAGTGCTGGGCTAGTGCTGGGCTAGTGCTGGGCTAGTGTGGGGCTAGTGCGGGGCTAGTGCTGGGCTAGTGTGGGGCTAGTGCTGGGCTAGTGCTGGGCTAGTGCTGGGCTAGTGCTGTGCTAGTGTGGGGCTAGTGCTGGGCTAGTGCGGGGCTAGTGCTGGGCTAGTGCTGGGCTAGTGCTGGGCTAGTGCTGTGCTAGTGCGGGGCTAGTGCGGGGCTAGTGCTGGGCTAGTGCTGTGCTAGTGCTGGGCTAGTGCGGGGCTAGTGCTGGGCTAGTGCTGGGCTAGTGCTGGGCTAGTGCTGGGCTAGTGCTGGGCTAGTGTGGGGCTAGTGCTGTGCTAGTGCTGGTGCTGGGCTAGACTAGACTCTCAGTGGAGATAATAAGGAGCCTGATTGGGGATTAGAACCTACCAACCTCCCAATCCATCTGACTCTCATATCTAAAACGATAGTGTTGTGCTTAACCTCATTACTGGATCATTGTGGTTATTTTTGTTGTCCTAAAATGTGTTATTCCTTGCCTGACTAGTCGCTCTCGATTCCTGAGTCACATTTGTGTTTCTTCCTGAACATTCTGCACACCCATCATCTCATTCTCACCCACTCTCCTGCTGTCTCTAGCCCTCCATCCTCCTCTCTCTGTTATCTCTTTCGTTGTTTCGCTCCTCCTCTCGTCTTGCCCTCCATCCAGTCTCCTCTCTCCGGTCCTTGCTGTTTCTGCTCCTCCTGTGTGTAGTTTGTTGTGAAGGTAGTGTTCAAGGCAGGGTGAGTGGACTACACGTCTGACTCACTCTCAACAGGGGGAAACCAATGAGACTCCAGACTCTTAAGGAGAGAGAAATCACTGGGCCTTCTAGACTAGTCCTTTATCCATATTCATTAATGCCTGCCCTAGAAAACAGGTTAAGGACAATGCTAATCCGGGCACCATGCAGTAGGCTAACCTTTCCAGCTGTAGGAGCAGAATGTCACTACGGTATGTTAGGCTACTGTGTTAGGATCAGTTGGAGTAGATTTGGTTATGTAGACATCAAGTATCTGTGCTTTTGGGGGGCGTGTCAGATTGGATTGGCGAGTGCAAACAGAATGTCTGTTTTGACACCTGAGAGGACAGTGTGTGTGTGTGTGTGTGTGTGTGTGTGTGTCTGTGTGTGTGTCTGTGTGTGTGTGTCTGTGTGTGTGCCTGTGTGTGTGCCTGTGTCTCTGTGTGTGTGTGTCTGTGTGTGTGTGTGT
>NC_061082.1:4688619-4751119 GCF_021917145.1 Hypomesus transpacificus | reverse complement strand
TCTGCTGCAGTGCAGTTGGGACGCAGTGTCCAGACACACGCACACACACACACAGACAGGCTTTCTCTCACTCGCAGTTGGCCAGGGATGAGCTCACAAGAGGAAGTGTGTGTGTGTGTGGCTGTGTTACCGTGTGTTAACTCTAACCCCCGAGCCCGCTAACTCATTCTCCACTTCTCCCCCCCCCCCTCCCTCTCCAGGTGCTGGCCACAGGCCTCAGTGCCCTGTACTCGTCCCTCCCCAGGAAGATGGAGGTGCGCGGGGATGACTGGCACGCCCTGCGGAGGGAGGACTGGATGGGCGTGTCGTCGCTGGTGCTCTTCATGAACTCCCTGGAGTTCTGCAACGCCGTCATCCAGGTGGCCCACCCGCTGGTCCGCAGCCAGCTGGTCGACTACGTCCACAACGGCTTCCTGGTTCCTGTCATGGGCCCCGCCCTCCACAAGGTAGGCTGGCTTGTCATTGGCTAGACCGCCAGGGCGTCGTCCTGGGTGTGGGTAAATTTGTTGAAGGTGGACCGAATAATCTCTGTTCTAAACTCTGTTACTGTATGTGACTGTGTGTGTGTGGGGGTGACTGTGTGTGTATGTGACTGTGTGTGTGTATGTGACTGTGTGTGTGACTGTGTATGTGACTGTGTGTGTGTGTGTGTCTGTGTGTGTGTATGTGACTGTGTGTGTGTGTGACTGTGTGTGTCTCCAGTCGTCGGTGGATGAGATGATCGCCTCCACAGCGTACCTGGACCTGTTCCTGCGCAGCGTGACAGAGACTGCCCTCCTCAAAACCTTCCTGCGCTTCATCCTCATGCATCGCCACGACAACGACACCATCCTGGACACGCTGCTCACACGCATCGGGAGCAACTCCAGGGTGAGGGGGGGGAGAGGGGAGGGGGGAGAGGAGAGGGGGGGGGAGGAGGGGAGGGGGGAGAGGAGAGGGGGGGGGAGGAGGGGAGGGGGGAGAGGAGAGGGGGGGGGGAGGAGGGGCGGGAGAGGGAGGGGGAGGGAGGGAGGGAGTGGGGGAGACGGGGGGAGGGAGAGGGAGGGGGGAGGGAGGGAGTGGCGGAGGGGGGGGGGGGAGGGAGGGAGTGGGGGAGGGGGGGGGGGGGAGGGGTAGAGGGGGGGGGGAGAGAGAGAGGAAGGGAGAAGTCTTCTAACGAGTATTCATAGGTAGTACAGCAGTATACAGGAAACACAGTGCATCTTTGTGTCTCCTTTCTGGTTTTCGCTACCTTCACTATATTAGTTCAAGTGTGTGTTTATATATTGTGTGTGGACTCATAACTGTTGTGTGTGTGTGTGTGTCCTGCAGCTGTGCATGGTGTCTCTCAGCCTGTTCAAGACTCTGCTCTCCCTCAACTGCGAAGACTTCATGCTGCAGCTTGTTCTCAGGTACCGTGTGGGTGTGTGTGTGTCCATCCAGATGCATTGCTGACTTTGGGATGATTTCATGTGAGCGTGTGACTGTGTTGAATTATTTTAATTTCTTGCTTCCAGCCCTATAACAGCTGTGTGTGTGTTGCCCCAGGTATCTGCTGCCTTGCACCCACGTCATGTTAAGTCAGAGGCGAGCCGTCAGGGAGACCGACTTATACGGCAAGTCGGCAGACAAGTTCCTCTCCCTCATCCCCGAGTGCTGCCGTCTGGGAACACTGCCCCCTGCTGACCGGGAGGAGGAGCCTGCCTTCTGGGGGAAAGGTGACCGCTCAACACCTCCCACACTCCTTTCAGTGTTTCTTACAAGACATGTGCATTTAGATCAGTGTTGATTAGATGCAAAGCTGACCGAGGTGAGGGTAGGGGCAGGATGTGTTGTTTTGAAGAGTAGAAATCCTCTCTGTAGAGTGAGTGTGTCTGTGTTGTGTGTGTGTGTGTGTGTGTCTGATCGCTGCTCTCTGTCTCCCCCTGGCTGCAGTCCTGGGCAGCCCAGCCTCCGAGCCCCCCCCCCAGCCCAGACCCAGCACTCCATCCCGCCTCGCCCTCTTCATGCGCCAGCAGAGCTCCGGAGGAGCCCCCTCCTCCCCCTCCCCGGAGCCCGTCCCCTCCTCCCCCAGAGGGGGGCCCCCGGGCACCCCCCTGTCCCCCGACAGCCCCCTGCACCAGGGCGGGGTCCCTGAGTGTCTGGACTGGGAGCAGGGCTACCTTGACTACCTCAGGGACGCTCGGAGCCACATCGAGCTCTGCTCCTGGGCCTGCCGCGCCTGGTCGGCCCCCTACGACGGCGAGCACCCCTCCCCCGCCTCCGTCCCGGCCCCCCCGCCCACCTCCAACCCCGCCCTGCCCGTCTTCCCCGAGCACTTCTCCTTCCAGCAGGGGGGCGGCGGGGGGGCGCGGTCGCCCGCGGCGGAGCGCAGAGCGGCGGTGGTGGCGGCGGCCAGGTCGGAGTGGGGCAGCTCGGAGAGGGACAGCGGCGAGTGGGACGTGACCATCGGGAAGAACAACTGCATCAGCCTCACTCCGCGCTCCAAGAAACGCTCCCTGCAGAGGGAGGAGCTACCCAGGCCCCTCCTACTCCCGCCCGCCTCCACCACGCCCTCCTCCGCCTCTGTCCCGCCCACGGCCGCTCCTCTCCCCCCCTCCGCCAGCGTCGCTCGCCCGGCGGTGTACAACGGCACGGCGGCGCAGGGGGACGTGCGCGGCGACGGCCAGGATGGAGGGATGGAGGTGAAGAAGGTGAAGAGAGACTCGGACAGCCTTCTCTCCTCTGGGGACTCGGGTCAGAACGGAGCGGTCGGCCTGGCCCGGCCGCGCGGCTCGTCTGCGTCTGGGAGAGACAGGTCCCTACCCGACCCTCAGAAGCAGTCCCTGACCTCCCACACGGCCCCCACGCCCCAGCCCTCAGCCCCCACGCCCCAGCCCTCAGCCCCCACGCCCCAGCCCTCAGCCTCGGACGCCTGCTCCACCGACAGTCCCACCGCACCCTTCCCTCCCTCAGGTCTTCCAGAGCTAGGCCTCAGCAACCAGGGACTGGAGTCTGTGGAGAGCCTGATCGAGGAGCTCCTGGAGCAGGCACCCGACGACACGCGGCCCCTGGGGGACTCCAACGGCCAGGGCATCAGCATCGAGGCCTTCACCCAGGAGCTGAGCGAGCTAGAGGACAGGGTGAGGGAGAGGAGGGGGGCCGGGCTGGAGGAAAGCCCCAGGGACCCCCTCTCGGCCCTGGGTAGACCGGACGAGGAGCCCCCACCCACCTCGCCGCTGGATGGGGACCTGAGCGGGGCCGAGGCCAGGGCAGAGAGCTCGGCAGTGGGGCTGTTCAGCCCTGCCAGGCCCCTAGGACAGGCAGCCTCCCAGCCCTACACAGGTGAGCCCACTACCACCCTGGGACAGGCAGCCTCCCAGCCCTACACAGGTGAGCCCACTACCACCCTGGGACAGGCAGCCTCCCAGCCCTACACAGGTGAGCCCACTACCACCTACGCCCGGGCTAACCCAACACCAATCGTGTTCAAGAATGCCAGATTCAGGTCAATAGGTGGTTGATAAGGTTTAAGTAGTAATTCATTGTTGACTGGGGTAGCCTGAATGTTTTCACACAAGTATTGGATGTAACCTAAATCTATTTACAGAGGTAATTCCCCCCCCCCCCCCCCCCAAGACTTAAGTCGTGTTTAGAATTGTTTTTGTGTAAGTGTTACTTTAAGGTTTGTTGAGGAAAGGAGATGTATATTGAGTTTGATCTGAAATGAAGATTAGACATTTGATGTGCAAAGTTGATGTATTTTTTGTCTTTGTGTTTATTGTTTGTTCTTCATATTTGTTCGACCAAAGATGGCTGTAGGTCATCAGAAGGTCATTTGGAGCAGTTGTGTTGATGCCCATGGCTAGACATCTGGTTCCAAACATCCTCTCTCCATTCTAACCACTTTGCTCCCTCCCTCCCTCCCTCTATCTCTCTCTCTCTCTCTCTCTCTCTCTCTCATTCTCTCCTCCTTTCTTTCTTTCCGTCTCCTATTTTCTCCCTTTTCTTTCATTCCTCTCTCTCTCCCCTTCCCTCCTTTCCTTGCTCATCCTCTTCGTATCCCTCCCTCTCCTCCTCAGGTCCGTTCATGGGGGTTCTGTTAGCCAAGCTGGAGAACATGCTGCAGAACTCTCTGTACGTCAACATCCTGCTGACAGGGATCCTGTCCCAGCTGGCCTGCTACCCCCAGCCCCTCCTCCGCTCCTTCCTGCTCAACACCAACATGGTCTTCCAGCCCAGCGTCAAGTCCCTCATACAGGTACACTGCCTCACACAGGTACACTGCCTCATACAGGTACACTGCCTCGTACAGGTACACTGCCTCACACAGGTACACTGCCTCACACAGGTACACTGCCTCGTACAGGTACACTGCCTCGTACAGGTACACTGCCTCGTACAGGTACACTGCCTCACACAGGTACACTGCCTCACACAGGTACACTGCCTCACACAGGTACACTGCCTCATACAGGTACTCTGCCTCATACAGGTACACTGCCTCACTCAGGTACACTGCCTCATACAGGTACACTGCCTCGTACAGGTACACTGCCTCGTACAGGTACACTGCCTCGTACAGGTACACTGCCTCATACAGGTACACTGCCTCATACAGGTACACTGCCTTGTACAGATACACTGCCTCATACAGGTACACTGCCTCATACAGGTACACTGCCTCATGTACTTCTTTAAACAAAACTAGTCAACTCGCAGCCTTCGACTTGCTGTGCTTTAGTTCTGCAGAACATCGACGGATTTTCGCTTAATTATTCATTAGCTGTTCGAGCGTCTCCAAATCATCTAGAGGGCTGAATGTTTACTTGTCCAAATGCCGGTTTGCTTGTATCTATTAGCTTCAATTTGCTTTTCCGGCGCTCTCCGCTCATCAAAGAACCTTCTTGAACAAAAATTCCCAAATTCAGTCGCTCTCGAGTTTAAAGGACAGGGTTGTGTTGGTTCGCCTCCCAAACTTGACAGTTAAAGCTGACTGCTGTTTCCTGGCCTCTGCAGTGTTCACTGTCTGCAGAACCTCCAGACTCTTCAGGTAGTGTGTGAGCTTTGTCCACAAGCAGGACGACCTCTGGGGCATTTAGAGGGATGGTCACAAAGAAAACATTTTGACAATATTTTAGAATGTGTTGATAAAAAGGAAGCGCTGTTTTCGCACTGTTTTAGACGTGTGGATGAAATGGACTTGTTATGTTTTCAAAGCTCCCGTCTATCTGCTCTCCCCCCCCTCTCCTCTCCCCCCTCCTCCCTCCGCAGGTCCTGGGGTCGGTGAAGAACCGCATCGAGGCGTTCGCTGCGTCCCATGAGGACTTCCCCTCCATGCTGAGGAAGGCCCAGCGCTACCTGGCCGCCCGGGGGAAGCTGGACTGGGCTGACTCCCCCGCCGGCGTGCCCCCCCTCAGACGCTCCGACTCCCTGGGTGGGAATGCACACCTGCACACACACACACACACCTTCAGACACAGATGCACACACACGTGCAGATGTGTACGCCCACACAGAGAAGCCCCCTGCCCCAGAGTGTAGGATGCAGCCCCAGGGGAGTGGCCTGGAGGATGACTCATGGACTCATCAGGGTGGAGCTGGGGGGGAAATGGGCCATCTGTGCTCAGTGGTCCAGTCAGACTGGAGAGAGGCTGGAGGGCGGGGAGAGGGGGGGGTGGGAGAGGCTGGAGGGCGGGGAGAGGGGGGGGGGGGGGGGGGGGAGAGGCTGGAGGGTGGAGAGAGGCTGGAGGGTGGGGAGGGGGGGGGGGGGGGAGAGGGTGGAGAGAGGCTGGAGGGTGGGGAGGGGGGGGGGGGGAGAGGCTGGAGGGTGGAGAGAGGCTGGAGGGTGGGGAGGGGGGGACGGGGAGAGGCTGGAGGGTGGAGAGAGGCTGGAGGGTGGAGAGAGGCTGGAGGGTGGAGAGAGGCTGGAGGGTGGAGAGAGGCTGGAGGGCGGGGACGGGGACGGGGGGTTGTTGTCATATTCTGTTGGTGTCTAAGAGGCTGATAGTCTGGCAGCAGGGATCAAGAGACTGGCTGTTCCTCTCCTGATTGGAGTCAGTCAATTTTCCCACGTTAGCAAAACACGTACGTCTTGTTTCCACGTGAATGACGATGAAAGCTGGCGCTGTGTTGATGAATGTGTCGGCGGTGAGTGATGCTGTCCGTGCACAGCACACGCTCAGAAACATCATCACACGGCCCCCCCGCAGGTGCTGTGTGGGCTGCAGAGGTTCTCCCTAGCGACTATAACCCACGTCCTTCCGTTTTCTCTCGTTGCAGTGAAGAGCCGCAAGCCATCGCTAGGCGACCTCATCCTCCGCCACACAAACAGCCCCACGCGGGCGCGCCACGCCGCTCAGCTTGCCCTGGCTCACGTGCGAGACGGCGGCCAATCGCTGCACAGCGCCCTGTTCCGGGGCGGGGCCACTGGGCTGGAGAAGCAGGCTGAGGCACTGCGGGTGAAGAACGCCGTTTACTGCGCCGTCATCTTCTCCGAGTTCCTGAAAGAGCTGGCGGCGCTGGCGCTGGAGCACGCCGTCACCGTGCCCTTCCCCCGCTACCAGGAGGCTGAGGAGTAGACTGGGAGACATACCGCCTCCCTCCATCAGGGGGCGCCCTGGGACACACAGTGAGACGTCGGTTTGTTGAAGACAAACGAGGAAACTTCTTGTTAGAGAGGAAAGGGATTGAGGTTTTTTTTTTTTTATATATAATGAAAAATATATCTGCTTTACTGTAAGGAGAGCAGAGACTCCTCTGTTGATATCATACTGTGCATTTCCTGTATAAAATATTTGTGTGTGAACATACACACCTTGAATCTCAGTAGATGCTCCAGGTGTGGGCTGGGTGGTCTGTACATATGCATATACATACCATAGAATGGGGTCCAGCAAAGGCCACAGTAACAGTCCAGTAGATTCACCTTGGGTGCTAGTCAGCACTCCTGTCCCTTGTCATCTCTACTGTGTTTCCATTCATGCTCTGTAGGTGAAATGGTTCGGAAATTTCCGTCCTTTATCATTTGCAAAGAAATCGGACAAAGAAGACCAAAAAAATTATATATTTGTTTGTGTAGAGCATCTAAAAACTAAATGAGGTACATTTTCTGAAAAAAATGTTTGCTGATACTTTATGGGGCCTAAACGAGAGCACTGAAATGTAGTCCTTAACTTTTCCCACAACCGGCCAATCAGCTCTGACCGTGTCTTCACAACACGCCCATCCAGGTGTCACCACCTCAGCTGAGAGGCCGATTGGTTGAGTGGGAACAACAGGAAGAAGAACCAGCCAATGAACAATGAACTCCGGGCCTCTCAACGATTCCTTTTTGTTATACTTGTTTTGGGAACGCATCACCTCACCTCGGGGAACCTGACAGGGGCTACAGGTGAACAGGCGACAGGTGAACAGGCGACAGGTGAACAGGCGACAGGTGAACAGGCGACAGGTGAACAGGCGACAGGTGAACAGGCGACAGGTGAACCTGTAAAAAGGGAAAGCGAGCAGAAGGGAGAGATTCCCTTGTCCCCTTTATAAGATTACACAGCACTACTGGAGCACACTTTCGGGGGCAGTTTATTTTGATTCATACAACCGTTTTCCACGTCATTTTAGGTGTTTGTTTACTTTTAATTATTTTTTTTTTTATTCTTTTATCCTTTTTTTTTTATATATATGTACATCAAAAAAATATTCAACATATCAATTGCCATGTGGGAGCAGTGTTTCTCAACTTGGGTGAGTGTGTGTGTGGCTTTGCATGCATGTGATGTGCCTGTGTGTGAAGCCCTTCACAGACTGTCTGTTATCTCACCGTGCACCTGCTGCAGTAGGAAAGGATGTGTTCCTGCCCTCTGATAGAGGAGGAAATGATCCTCGCGCCTCACTGGTGTGGCGTCGGCGACGGAGCCTTTGAAAGACAAATCATTCTAAATGAAACGCAGGAGGTTCGCGCAATCTGCGTGGGCTTCCAGTCTCCAGCTCTCTGTGAACTGTCGTTCGGTTCTGCGGTGTTCCTGAAACCTGGAATTAATTGGCTTATTCAAGGATATAGTAGATCCTTCTTCTCCTCCCCAGACCTTGAAAGTTAGATTGACATTCCGTTTGTGCCGTGAGGTTCAGTATCAGTCAGTCTCAAACTATAGCCAGTTCCTCCCCCTGAGAGCCCTCATCTCAAAGAACATCGGTATAAACCAACAGTTGCAGGCTCTACTGATAGAGGGTTTTATTCGAGAGGAGAAAAATATATATAGGCCTATATATTTTGCTTTCACAAATTCCAAGGGGGGTCTTGAAGTGAAGCATACTGGCTATCTTTAGTGCACTCATACTTCTAACATTTAACCAAACAACAGTTTTCCCCCCCAAGGTACCAAGTAAAAACAACTTTTTCCTCAAAGTCTGAGGATGTCAGGTCAGACAGTCCTTCAGAACTCCACCAAGCCAGTGTTGCAGTGGGAAGCTTATTTATGGCTGTGGTTATGAAGTTGAGAAGCTGTACCCACACAGTGTTTTTAAGTTTTGCCAAGACAGGCACTTTAATCACTTTAATTTCTGTATTACGATTTATATCTTTTCTTTTTCAGTTTAAGTGTATTTCTGTGTTTGTCAGTGCTTGTATTCCTGCATGAATAAGTGTGGTCCATCTCTAACCACAGGCTCTGTGTGAAGCTGAGGAATCTTTGCACATTCTCTCCACACTCCATCTCCCCCTCTCAACTTTAGCAGTTGAGACAAACCTCCAGTTTCACAAATCAAGTTCCAGAGCCCTGAAACGGGACACGCCAAACTGTTTTAATCACTGTCATGCCTTGTCAGCTTGGTAACATTCAGAAGAACAACCAAATGGAGCCGGAGTTTTAACTATCATTCATTTCGGCGTTTCCTTGGTTTTGATATTCATGTTCCATCTTTTGTCAAGATGTCTTGTAACTGAACTCATTCGTTCAAAGAATGACAAAAGATGTTCTGATCCTGAGGTGGCACAAGTGACGACATGACTACTGTTCAGTGTTATCATCGGCAAGCTCGTCGTCCCTTCGGCCTGTCTTCTCTCCGTCCTGCCCGTCTGGTGAAAGCTCCTCCCCCCTTCTGGGAGGGTGGCTGAGCGCAGCGCGTGCTGGATCACCAGTCGACTGTCTGCTGCTGAAAGTGGAGGAGGAGAGAGAAGTGAGGCGCTATAGTGGATTCAGGAAGCCATCCGTCCCTCCATCTGGCCATCCAATCTTTCCTCCATCTGTCTGTTTGCCTCCAGTGAAATCTTCTCCATGTAGGAGGAAATGACATCACTGGGCGGTTGTCTTTCCCGTGACCTTGGATCAGCTTGGGTCGTCTCTTCATTTTATACATTTTTGTTTTGATATCGAGTCCACAACGAGTGCCATTCTCAGATTTCAAATGTCTTGGATGTGAAATGGGATTTTTTTTTTTTTATGTTAAGACTTATTACTCGTTCCTTTTTTAAAGTCTGCTATCTGATCAAGTAAACATTTAAAAACAAGTAAAAATTTTATTTGATGGGGATAGTGTAATTATCAGTCGATTGATCCAGTTAATTAATGTCATCCCTTTCCTATACCTGTCGTTATTATGGTAAAAAAAAAATAGCCAAACAAAGTTGATAACCGTCTGTGAAGAGATTATAATAATAATAATGATAATAATAAGAAACATCTTTGTTTAGAAGACGCTTTTCTCCAAAGCAATCTGCAGTCAGTATACTCATCTATAGAGGCCCAACTGTGCCCCAGTTCCATCCACTGCAGACTCAACAATAAGCCATCTGAGGTTATCTGTAGAGCAGACAGTAGTGAAAATGAATAATCGAATTTTCAAGATATTCGTATATAGGAGAGTTAAGACTGTATTAGCAAAATAACTTTGAATACTTACCTTATATTAGTACACAAAGCTTTCAACTGTATTTATACTTTATTATTTTCTTGATTCTTATTTGCATTTGACGGTCCTGGCCTGTACTGGTTCTGTGTTTGTGGGGGCTCTAGGTTGTCTTTGCTCCTGGCCGGTACAGCTGTCACACACCCCGTCTCTCTCTCCGCTGTGACAGCGGAATTCTCTCCGCTCCTCCGTTTGGCTCACACCTGTCCAGCTTTTCACCACCAGTTACTGTAATTGTATTGTATGCTAGTCTGTCACCCTGCTGGGAACCGAAGGCTCGTGTCAACTGCACGCGGCCAGAGCTGAACAACTCGATATCACAAACTGACAAACTCGTCAACATGCTAACGGGCTAAACGCTTGTTTTCTTCCGTGCGTGTGCTGTTTATGTTCGACATGCCCCTGGGGTTTCAGTTGGAAGCGGTTTATCGGATGATGTACCACCATATCTTATTTCTATCCTTCTCGCTTTTTGTTTATGGTAAAAAGATACTTTTTCTGAGTTTATATCTCTCCTGGAATCTATGCAAATCTGCTCTGGTGTCCTCTGCTACTGAAAGGGGAGATGGAACTGTAAATAATGTATAAACCAATGGGTCTTAGAAATGCAATTGCATCTGAATTAATCAACAGGACTGAATGAAAAACACCCAAAATGATGAATGTTGCCAGAACTATTTTTCTATATTTTAAATTGAAAAAAAAAAAAGACGAACAAAAATACATTGTGGGGAGAAAAAGCTGTAAGAAACACTAAAAGGGAATGTTTTTATTAATTTATAAATGTTTTACCTAGCAATATTGAACGTGTCTTGTGTCTCCTTTCTACTGATTACCCCCCACCTTGTTCTTGTGACCTACCAAACCTGTTTTGCCGGTTGAAATGCTATAGAGGGCATTGTGAGCCAGGCCTTGTCAACCAAGTAATTGATAATTGTGGAGACAAGTGTACCATGTTCCCGAAGACATACCAGTTACACTTTCACAGTCACTGCTTCTCCCAAGGTGTGCGTGTGTGTCTTTGTGTGTGTGTGCGTGCGTGCGTCTGTGTGTTAGAGTGGAATTTTGAACGGTATGTATGGACGTCAACCACACCTCACTTTCACTCTTCTATATAAATCAACACACAGCAGAAGTGTGAGATGAATGATGTGGTGGTCGAAGGCTAAGGAAGTGGGTGTTGCACATGCGTCCTTTTAAAGGCACTACTAATGTGTATGTAATTATACACCTACAAGTTAGTTAAAGCTGTCATTAAGGTTGGCTTCTTATAGTCTTGAATTACTGCTTTACAGCCAGTGTTGGACATGCTGTACTCTGTGCTGGGGGATGCGGTGTACATCATTCCCAAGGTTATTTCAGTTTAAAGTACAGCAGTTCATCCATTCATTTCCATGTGTAAGTTCACCCTGCTTTCCATGATAATAATAATAATACTAATAATTGGGTTTCTTTAGCTTCTAGCAGTCGCTTTTATCCCAAGCGATGAAGAGGGGGGGGGGGGGGTTGGGGGTGTTAAACCGGTTACATCCTGATTTCTGCCACGAGTCCACATGATCGGTTCCTGTTGAGTTAAACTGAAGAAGGCACGTGTCTGCTCCCAGTCCCCGCCCACGCGCTCACCCGAGCGGTGACCACGGTAACCGTGTCGAAGGATCACACGGCCCCTCACTGTGGGGGAGGGGGGGGGGGGGGAGTTCACGCCTAGCAGCAGTGACCTCTTGAAAGGGACGTCTTAATCATTCATGTGGCAGTGGCGAAAGGTCAATGGAGAGGCTGGAGGTCTGCCGTCCTGCCGGTGTGGATAAGCTGAATATACCGGAGCTTTCTCAAAAATGTGGTGTGACACATCTGAGCTTTCATTTGATGCCCTTTTCCTCCTCTCTGGTTCAGGGAGACATTGATGTCTGTCTCTTTCTATGGTTCTAAAAGATGAAGGAATGATCGAGTCATGGTGCTGCAATAATCTCCCTCATGCTTCTCTTTCACTGTCTCTCTCATCCTCTCTTGTCTCCCTCATCCTCTCTCTCCCTCATCCTCTCTCTCCCTCATCCTCTCTCTCTTCCTCTCCTCTCTCTCTCCCCCACTTCTCTGTTTACTGAATGTGATATGAGTCATTTAAAGATGACAGGAAGGCCAGAGTCCTGCTCTACATTTCTACTCGACTCCTCAGACACATATATAAGATTGGCTATAGAAATGGACTCGCTCTCAGAGGAAATTTGGTACAGGGAGTGCAATCTCAAACTATTTTTGCAAGCTACATGACAATAAGGTGATGGATTTGCAAAGGTTTCCGATGGTAAGGGTTATGAGTTGGTGCAATAAATAATGAATGAATCTCCAGAAGTCGATTGGCTTTAATCATGTGAACAGCTTTTGTCTCATCCATCCCTTGTCTTATAGTTATGTTTCCTTTCCCTTGGCCCTCTCTCCTCCTCTCTCCTCCTCTCCTAACCCTCCTGCTGCCTCCTTTCTCTCCCAACAGCTATTTCAACTCTGTCTCCTCACCATCCCGCCACATTTTCTCTCAACTCTCGCCAGCTCCATCCCTCCTCCTTCATCCATTCTTACCCACCCCACCCCTCCTCTCCTCCCTCAGCCACCCTCCTCCTCCTCCACGGGCAGGAGGGCCTGGGTGGAGATCTCCTGCTCCTCCTGGTAGTCCAGGGGGACCTCGGAGCTTGAGAAGCCGGGCGGGGTGACGGCCGAGGCAAGCAGAGAAGTGGCGGAGTGACCGTAGATGTGGAATACTGGAAGAAGGACAGAAAGAACGCAAGAGCTTAGACGAGTTGATGGTGACGATGATAGTTCGCCTTTTTATCATTTGTATTAATTCATTGATCTTGATATCTAGCTAACAAAGTTGGAAATCATAAACGCGCATATGTGCTATGAATGACAATAATATAATAATAACAAAGCAGGACAAAGTTGATTTTACTATTTTTTATATTTAGTATTTTACTGTCTCATGAGTCTCTGGTTTTGGAGAGAGGCACTTCTGACACTGCCAACTTAACATTCCTCGTTGTTCTGCATGTACACAACAACACAGCAGGGAAAACCGTAAAGCCGTTAACAGAAGAGGTCCTCACCGAACTGCGACAGGAGGCCCATCAGCCTGGGCGCGGCGGGTCTCTCTGCCGTCAGGGCGTGGTACTCTGGTGAGCCGTAGCGGGCCCACCTGGCCCGGGGGTGGGGGCAGCTGTCCTCCAGGCCGCGGCACACCTCCAGCAGGCCGGAAGGGGAGACGGAGAGCCGGAGGCAGGAGAATCCCAGCGGGGTGTCGGGCCCCAGCCGGAGCTCAGTTCTGCTCTCTGTCCCCAAGAGCCTCAGTCTGATGTCAGAGCTGCAGTACGCCTGGCTCACCTGGAGGGGGAGGAGGGGAAAGGGGGGGGCAGAGAGATGGAAGAGGAATGAGGGCAGGGAAATTCTTATTCGAAGGAGATTCTTATTCGGATATTTACAATTTTCACGTGTTTTCAGTGAGGAAGACTTTTGTCGTAAATATAATCCTCATCATAATCCTAATTCCTTAGTCTATTTTCACTCCACTTATCTCAATTTCCTGTCTCTCTACAGCATATGCCGTTTATCTCATCAGGTAGATATTCATAGGCATAACGATTTTCACTCAACCTCCCCTGCTTGTTCTCTCACCAGATAGAGGCGACGCACAGAGTCCAGCCAGGGCAGGTCGTCTCTGAGGACCAACTGTCTGTGTGGTGGGAGGAGACACGCCGCTGTCTCCTTACAGGTGTGGTTTACCTGCACCCGCACCCGCCCCAGCCCGTCCAAGACCGCCTCGTGGAGGAAGTCTCGGCGCTCCGGACCCTCCTTGGCCAGCGATGCACCGTAGAGGTCTTTGCGGTCGTCTAGCAGGTCCTGCAGCGGTCCTAGCGGGAAGAGGTTGCGGACTTTTCGCGACAGTAGCGAGCGCTCTGTGCGTTTGCCGATCAAGTGGAAGGGGTGGAAAAGGTGAGCGTCGTGCAGGTGAGGCACGGCGGTGAACTTGTGGCCGCAGAGAGCGGAGATCACCTGGTAACGGAAGGCCTGACAATGTTTTTATTTGGCACGAAATGTGGTCTTAAAACGTGGTCCCATGATTTCACAGTTCATTTACTCCCTCCTGAACCCTACTTCAAAACGATCACTTGGAGGTTAATCTAACATACTGTCTAACTAGGCCAACAGCTATCAGATTGTACAAAAAGACAAATACCATCCTGGATAAGCAGAGGGCAAATACACATCACTTAAAATCGATAGTAGGTCAGTGGCACGGGACATAAATCGAGGCTAGATGTCATTTCCTGTTGTCCTAAAATTGGGTTACTCTCTCGTGTGAGTGCCCCTTTCTGGGGTCTAGTTTCCTCTCATCATGGGGCTTGACGTGACAGTAGGGACACACGACCAGTCTCAGTTTCAAGTGGCCAGCGTTGTCTCAGGAGCAGCTAATTACATTACAGTTTAATTGTCTTCAGAGGGGCACAGTATGTGTTTTGCGCAACAACCGTTCTCTTGACATTTTAGTGAGGGACAAAATCGAATCTAATCAGGCTCAAAACTGCATGCAGATTCTTATTTTTGTCGTTGCTTGATTTACAGAGGTTTTATCATCTTTAAGTGTACCTCAGTTTTTTTGTGCGCAAGTATGAACTAGTGGTGACCATATAAACGCACCCATATAATGGACTATGGTCTCACCTCGTGTTTTACACACTGCCAGATATGATCTGCCCTGTCCAGAGCCAGGAGGGGTGGCCCGGGGTCCAGGCTGGTGCAGGCTGTGCTGCAGCTGGTGCTGTGGGACATAGCTGGTGTTTGGATATGGGATAGGAACTCTGCTTTTACCAGCTTCACTAGAGCCCAAACAGGTAAATATGTATTTTGCGATCAGTATCATAGAATTCTGATGTCATAAAGAAAGCCCATGATTCCACTGATTTGACTTTCATTTAATTTAACTATTAAAATTACAAGCTTGACAATGTGTCACGTTCTAATACCTTTGATCAACGTTCCTAAAAAATAACATAAACAATGAATATAATTAATATTTATTGTGTCATTCAGTCAAAGGCCTTGGTAATTGGTGTAGTGCCATCGATTTGAAGGACCATGGTTTGTTTGTTATTTACAGCAACTCTCCCCTTATCAGCATTCTGTGAACCCCCTGCAGAAACATCAAGCCAAGTCCATCAGGTGGAAGCACACCGATCCTAAGACAATAGAATAACTGCCAGAGGAGATAAATTCCCGTCATTTGTGTACTGAAACTGGCCCTTGGATACTGAAGTCTGCTTGGCTGTCACCTAGCAACAGCCGACAGGCTAACAAAAAGGCAGAGAAAGAGAGAGAGAGAGAGAGAGAAAGGAGGAGAGGATGAGAGAGAAAGTACACTGAGGAGTTGTAAAGTTGATAGTGTGGGGGTGTAACAAGCGCTGGCTACCTGGGCTCAGGTAAGGAAAACATTTTAATGCGTTTTATACTGAGGTCAAATCTTCTTTAGAAATATCACTATTTTTTTCTTTTCTTTTTTACACTTGAGTATTTTATGGTTTTGATGAATAGCCTACATTAAGAAAAAACTGTTTCTTGTACCGTCATGAATGAGCAGAGTTTTTAATGCAAGCATTCAAAATAGTTTACAATGGGCATAGTAAAGTCACGTTTCGTATGCAGACTGGAGTAGGCCTACATTTCTATAATCAAAGAAATACAAAATAAAAACTCAGTAAAGTAACCCAATAACTATAAAGACTTAGAGTTGCTTTATTAATCGTTGGCGCAGTCTTTCCACAAGCTGTGAAATTAAAATTCTATTCACACCCTACCCCTTCACCATCTCCTGTACGGCTGCCTGTCACACAGCGTGCACTCACATGACGAGCAACAGGACCCCTTCATTGATAATGTATGAAGGCAGCGTAAGAGGACACCCAGGTTAGTGAGCCCTGCGGGGAGGCTCTGTCAAGGTGCCATGAAGACACAACCAGTCCCCCCTCCCACCCTGAGGAAACAGACGCAGCTCCGCAGTCCGTTTCTCCCGACGGGTCTCACACAATCGTACTTTTCCCTTCGTTTATTGGTTAAAAAAAAGAGATTTTTATTAAATGAGATGATAATTGGTCGCTGATATTAGAATTTAGCAAGACGAGAGCCTATAGGGCAACCGTAGTTTGAATGTTTTGTCCCTTTAGACGTGAAAGTGAACTTAGGCCTAAGACATCTGACCGTGTGATCACAGCTGCTGTTATATTTATTATATATTTTTTATTGCCGGACCAGGACCTCTACAATACCCGTTCCTCCTGCCAAGTGCTGAGTTACAGATGTCATAATAAGTCTGTAAATACTATAATTTATTCCTGCTTAGAACTCTGCTTTTCTGTCTATTACAAAGCAGTTCCCAGCGGCTCCATTATTGTCACAATCCATCACAGCGATGGCGAGAAACCGACATCTTTCAGTGCCGTGTCTCTGCCGTGCTTTGTTCTGGTTCATGAATAAAATATCAAAGCCTGCTCTCAATGATTTTCTAATGTCACATTTTTCCACATTGAAGAATAAGAGCAGTCAGAAAAGGAGTCTTCGGCGGTGACACTTGCGCCTCTTCCAACTGCCTTTCACCTCCCACTCTCTTCACCCCAACAGCTTCAGCCTGTCTGATGTTATTTGAAATGCTAATAGACTTTTCATTGCCAACTCGTTTCCCTTCTCTCTCTCGGTCTCTCTCTTTTTCTCTCCTCTTCTGTTTCCTAAATAAATATCTATATCTACTTTTGTAGACAACTCTTCTGGAAGACAAGAGATATTAATGGTGGAATCTCACCTTCTCCACTGAACCACGCTGAGCATCTTAATAAGAGACAAGTGTTACTTGTGTTGACAATTACAGAGATGGAGGCTCTTGTGGACTTCATAATGAGTGAAGGGAAAACTTGCCTCTGGCTGAACATCCCTGGTCAGTTGATGGATAATAGGAGGGACTATACCAGATAATCATGCCTCGGGTCATTTAGCTAGACTTGAAACGCATGCAAGGTTTGAGTGGCAGTTGGCCATGGAGCAACAGCATGCCACAGGTCCATTTCCATGGCTACGCACACACATCCACACACACACATTTAGAACAGAAAGTCATACGTATTTATTGAAGTGCATAATCAACGTGACAGCTGCATTCAAATCGCCTTAAAATAAATTACGCAGCAATTCCCGACGAGCATTTTTCAGGTCTTAAATGCTCATGTTTGGAATCGTTTCACTCTGTTGAAGTGCCGTTGGATGTTTTAAAAGACACATTCCACAAAACGCTGATGTATTCCAACCATCTCTTTTCAGGTACTGAAAGCCCAAACACAACACGACCTCAAGGCAGCAGGAACACACACTGCCTCCCCTCCACTATGATGCTGGTGGGCTCCCCAGTCAGCAGCAAGCACAGCTCCCCCCTCCCTGCCCACAGCCTCAGCCCGACGGGGGGTCAATCCGACACAGAGTCCCCCTCTGCCCCCTCCCCCTCGCCCCTCTCCCGGGCCCCTCTGCCCTGCTGGGCCACGCAGGCACTGTGCGACCTCGCCCGCGGCGAGACAGAACTCCGGCGCCTCAGTGAGCGCCAGGCCGTGGAGACGGCAGGTGTGAGCCGTGGGCTGGAGCGTGCCGTCCTGGGCGCCCGCAGGGAGGAGCGTCGCCTGCTGGAGAGGGTGGAGCAGGACCACCGCGACGCCCAGCGCCGGCTGGAGCAGTTGCAGAGGGAGAACGCGGCGGCGGCCCGGGTCAGCCAGGCACTGCTGGACCAGAGGCTCGGGAAACTGGCCCGCCTCCGTGAGCAGATTCAGAGGTCGGGCCAGGGTCACGGTCAGGCCGACCCAGCCCTGCTGCTGAAGGGGGTGGCGGAGCTCCTCCAGCCCTGGGAAATCTCCCTGTCCCTGAGGAAGGTCAGCTTCAGGCCCAGCTCGCAGCCCAATGCCGTCACCTTTGGGGACATGCACGTGCAGGACCTCGATCTGTGCTTCCCGGTCGGGGGCTGCGGTCCCCAGGGGCAGCTGTGCGCCCTGCATTCTGGAGAGACGCGGTGTGGAGACGCCGATCACGGAGGCGCCTGGGAGGGGCGGAGCACGCCAGACGGGGCGGGGCCGGGGCAGGCTGTCACTTCGCCGACGTCTGGCGGGAACCTGCGGGTGGTGAGGAAGATCCGTCTCTCGGCGCGGAGCGACGAGGAGTCCGGGGGGGAGGAGCTCAAGCTAGCGTCGCCAAGGACCCAACACTGGCCCCCCAAACACGAGCCTGTGGACCGGGAATCCTCCCAGGAAGAGGAGCTGGAATCTCTGACCTCTGAACCGCGTGGAGAAGACCTTTTCCTGGCCGTCCCCGCATTGCTCAGTAACGGAGATTCCGAGGGGGAGGAGGTAGGGTACAGGTCCGGTAGCGGCGACGGCCGACGTCGCTCACTCCGAAACCAGAGAAAACCCTGTGCACTAGCCCTGGTCTCCGGCCGCAGTCCCTCCTCCCCTCCAGAAGGGGGTAGGCTGGAGCACAGGCCCCTGAGCCAGCGCTGGAGCCTGGACAGCCAGGATGGAGACAGAAGGAGAGCGTCTCAGATCGAATCCCCCCGAGGCGTGGGCAGATGCAGCCACGCGGTGCTGCGATCTCCCAGAGCCAGCCCCAGGGAGCACCTGAGCAGCCTCAGCTGCCTGGACCTCACCTCCCAGGGGGACCGCCCGCGCTCCCGCCTCAGCGCGTCCTCCGACGACCCCGCCCCGACGACCCCCGGCCGCGCCCCGTCCCCCGCCGACAGCCTGGACTCCTGCTACACCTACACCGTCAGCTCCCCTCGCGGACACGCCCTCCGCGGCTCCCTCAACCACGACCCGCGCCTCTCGAAGTCCGCCGCTGACCTGACACGCAAGACCCGCCCCCTCATCAACAATGGGAAAGGACAACACATGGGTGTGTGGAAGGTTAACCGGAGCAGTCTGACCTCTTCGCCCGCCTCCTCCTCTCTCACGCTGGGCAGAGGACCCAGAATCGGGGAGGTTGGACGGATGCCTTCCTGCCCAGGACCCAGGGACTCCAGCGCTCGCCGCCCACCCCACTCTGGGATGGTGGGGAGCCCCAGTAGGGTGTCCAGGTCTGTCTCCATGTCTGTGATCGACGGATCTTCTGAGGAGCCAAGCAGAGGTACTGCTGTTTTTATTTCAGTTGAAGGGTTTTGGAATATGAGCGTGTTGGTGCTCCCAGGTAGTCTGGACATTTTTCTGGTTTGGTCTTCACATTTGTTCTGCTTGACATGAACGTCCTCATACCAATGACTCTCTCTCTCTGTTTCTCTCTCTCTTTCCAGGAAGAGGAGAAAGGGGGGAACCGACGTTGATAGAGACGGAGGAGGAGGGCGACCCTTCATCCCTCCAGCCCTACGCTGGCTGCTTGATTCGTCAGTTCGGCAAGCAGGGCTCCGGGCGTGCCGACTTCACCCTGCCCAGCGGGGTGCACGCCACACCCCAGGGACAGCTGTTCGTGGTGGATTGTGGGAATGCACGCGTCCAGGTGACCGACTCGCGGGGCAACGTTCTCCAGCAGGTGACCTCCGCCACTTTGGAGGGTTCGTCCCGGCGCTGCCGGAACTA
The DNA here is from genome assembly GCF_021917145.1 of Hypomesus transpacificus. Taxonomy (NCBI): domain Eukaryota; kingdom Metazoa; phylum Chordata; class Actinopteri; order Osmeriformes; family Osmeridae; genus Hypomesus; species Hypomesus transpacificus. The sequence goes on along the minus strand of NC_061082.1, from coordinate 4,731,623 downwards.
CTTTGACATCGCCGTCAACGCCAAGGGCCTGCTGGCGCTGAGCTGCGCGGCGGAGCGCGCCCTGCTGGTGTTCAGCCGCCACGGCCGCCTCCTCCAGACGTTCGGGGGGTCGGGGATGGGGGCGGCGAAGGACGAGCTGGAGGCGCCGCGCGGCGTGACGGTGACGCGCCTGGACGAGTTCCTGGTGGCCGACATCCGGAGGGGCACTCTGGTCGCTATGAAGCTGGACCCCAAGACGGGCTCCCGGCTGGAGCGCACGGTGGTGACGGGCTTCCACCGGCCCTACCTGGTGGCGGCCTGCCTGGCTTCAGGCTTGGTGGTGGTGTCGGAGAGGGGCAGCGAGACCGGACGCGAGCCCTGCGTCAAGGTGCTGGAGCCTGGCTGGAACACGGTGAGGGTCCTGGGGGTGTGCTCGGGCATGGGCCCCGTCCTGGTCTGTCCCTGGGGCATCTGCATCGACGGGGAGGGGAACGTGTTGGTGGCAGACTGGGGCGAGCAGCACAGGGTGGTCCTGTACCCCACCCAGGGGGCTGGCAGGGTCGTGGTCTCCCAGGGGCTAAGTAGTCCTCGGGGCTTGGCTCTGCTGCCCGAAGGACACCTGGTGGTGTCAGACAGCATGCACCACTGCGTTAAGATCTACCAGTACAAATGAAGCTGACTGGATTGCACTGTGGACTGGATGGGTCTATTAAGGCCACGCTTGCAGTGCTCGGCAATATGAAAGGATAGGATGTAAGTCAGGATTTTGCAGGAGCAAGTGAGGATGAGCCAGCGCGAGGACTTGCTGTGATTTTAACTGAGATTTATTCAGGTTCATTATAAATTAATACTTTTTCCTCAGATAAAACGGGATTCTTACTTGGAAGTAACTTTTGGTGTTTTTTTTTTACCCTATGTTCCTATTTTACTGACACTAGACACTGTAATACCACTGGTACTGTAAAAGTAATATATCTGTTAGTACTGTTGTACCGTATGTAATCTAAACATTACTCTCTCTAGTTGGGGCAGTTCTATGCTCTATTTTAACCTTGTAAGAGATGATAGGCTGAAATATTACCTGTAGGGGTCAGCATTGAGATAACAAATACTGTCTGTCATGAAAACAGCAGGGTTTCGGCCCATAACATAACCCTAAGTGTATTTACACACGCACTGTGGTCAATGGCTCATTTGGTATGTACCAAATATGTTTATCGTCAGTAGTCAGTTATTTCATGTTTTTTACTTACTGTTTTAACTTCTGACATTTAAAAATGTATTTTATCATCCATGTAATACGATATTATCACTTTTGTGTGAGTGTAAAGAAGTGTTGTGGTTGTCTGGACTGTCACGGTCCCCGAGTATTTCTGGAATCTTGGGGACCGTTCTAGTATGTTAACACAAACTGTTGACTCAAACTATACACTCTCCCCCAAACTCAATATGACTTTCTGTCACAGGAAACATAAATTCTCCATTCAATAAAATATTCATTTTGACACTTCATTTTGACGCTTCTGTGTAAGTGCTCAAATGAATTGAGTATGCGACTTCTCAAATGGCTGCCTACATTCTCTCTCTTACCAACGGAAACAGCTGAATCATGCTGTTGACTGACGAATCTCCCTTAAAGACATCTGGATAGTGTGCTTATCCGTGGGATTATTGGCAACATATTCTCATAGCTATTAATTGTACCCTAAAATAAACCTCGCAGTGGTATGACACATAAATAAGTGGATGGTGTCTTTGAGTTCACCGTCTGCCTTCAGAAGATCTGTGTTTCCTATGATAGTTGTGGATTACCCCCAAGACTTCGGTTTCGTGTGGATACTGAGTTTGCAAACGCCCCGAGGGCTGTAGCCTACTGAAGCCGTTCTGCCTCCAAACGGTTTTCTCTCTCCCCCGTTAATCACCACACTACTTTGCTACAGCTCTAGCAACTAGCGTGTGAAAACTAGTAGTTTTACAGGCCAGAATACGCTAGTTTTCATTTAGTCTACTTTACCATGGTCGGAATAATTTATATGTAGTGTATACATGTTTATGAGTTTCATTCGGTTAATATTATTTTAAACATTTACCTCGACTGAAGGATTTCCGTGAGCATGTAAAAAATATGTATCGCTGCAAGCGCAGTGTGGCTTGAAACGTGTGACCTTTAATTTGACAATGGGATTCATTTTTGTCTCAGGTCGAAGCCTGTTATTATTCGGTGAAGTGTGAGGTGAGAGCGTGAGAAAAATGTGTGACAGTCGGCTGCTACGGTTACATGCCTGTAAAAGGGGAAGAACTAATTAGACAAACCGGTCTCACCTGTTCCTACACTTAATGTTTACTGTAATCTTTGTACAGTAGGGCCTTTTTTCAAGGTAGTCTTTTACATGACTCCTCTTTCTATTTCTATATCCTCTGTCAGTATGTAATTTATTGTTCGTAAATAATTTTTCTCTGCACTCTGCCACCAATGGATAGCCTCCATAATGGTTTGAAACTATGTTTAGTTGATGAATTATGTACGAATTAAGTTCCCCAAACCCTGATTGACTGTCAATAGTTACACAAACCACATGATGTGCTGTCTGACACTTTATACGTGTTTTATACCCTATTCTACCCTATAGGCATATCGTAAGTTGCCTTTTCAAATACACATGCCAAAGTCATCTGTATGCATTAGATGCCAATCTGAATGATTCATGTCTAGCTTCCCAGTGGGTGCATGCAAATATACACACACACACGCACATACACCCAAACAAACACACACACACACACACACAAACACACACACTCAAAGATCAAAGGCAGCCTCCTAGTGAGAAATTCCCTGCAATAAACATTTCAGTACTCCATCTCAAATTCAGACTTTTATAGCCTAGAATTTAAAGTGCAATGATTGCACTTCATCTGCCACACCATGACAATCACTGTCTGCGGGGTAGGGAGGGGAAACAGATTTACAGGAAATGGGAGATGCACCAATTTACCCCAGGGGGTTTGTGGAGTCCTTCTGTGGAGAGAAGTGGCAGGCAGATCCTAGAGGCTTGCAGATCCTAGAGGCTTGCAGATCCTAGAGGCTTGCAGATCCTAGAGGCTTGCAGTTCCTAGAGGCTTGCAGATCCTAGAGGCTTGCAGATCCTAGAGGCTTGCAGATCCTAGAGGCTTGCAGTTCCTAGAGGCTTGCATGTCCTAGAGGCTTGCAGATCCTAGAGGCTTGCAGATCCTAGAGGCTTGCAGATCCTAGAGGCTTGCAGTTCCTAGAGGCTTGCAGATCCTAGAGGCTTGCAGATCCTAGAGGCTTGCAGATCCTAGAGGCTTGCAGTTCCTAGAGGCTTGCATGTCCTAGAGGCTTGCAGATCCTAGAGGCTTGCAGATCCTAGAGGCTTGCAGATCCTAGAGGCTTGCAGTTCCTAGAGGCTTGCAGATCCTAGAGGCTTGCAGATCCTAGAGGCTTGCAGATCCTAGAGGTTTGCAGTTCCTAGAGGCTTGCATGTCCTAGAGGCTTGCAGATCCTAGAGGCTTGCAGATCCTAGAGGCTTGCAGTTCCTAGAGGCTTGCAGATCCTAGAGGCTTGCAGTTCCTAGAGGCTTGCAGATCCTAGAGGCTTGCAGATCCTAGAGGCTTGCAGATCCTAGAGGCTTGCAGATCCTAGAGGCTTGCATGTCCCTCCCCAGCACACATCAACCTCTGGTTCCTGCCACCTCACATCGCTCGCACTATATTTGCTTCTCACTCCCATATATACTTGAGAAAATTGGGTTTTGAAGTGTGTGTGTGTATAAAGGACTAGTTCTGCTCGCCTTCCTAGGAGGAGTGGAGTTGGCATGTCTGGAGTCGAGTGGAAAGCAGCACGTGTTCACCCTTGTCTAGTTGTCGGCGTAAATCACATAATTGTGTGTGTGCGTTTTAATGAGAATAAGTAGGAGCATGTATGTGTGTCAGCATGTTTACAGTAGGTACAGTGCGTGGGCGACGGGGGTGGGTGCCTTCGTAAAAAGGAACTCGCCGAAGGGGATTTGGATGAGCTGTGAGGAGAGTGGTTGAAACAGGGTCATAAAGTAGCAGCAGCTTCACATTGAGCTGCTCCTAGACTCACCGACTTCTGCTAATAAGGGCCGAGGACACAGAAAGGCGCTGTTGTGGTGAGGAATGCCTGACATTTTCACATGTACACAAACAGAGCTGCTATTCTGCCTGCAGCCTTCATGCAACGACACTGTCTGAGGTCTGGAGCTGGGGGGAAGTCATGTCTATACAGTCAAACACTGTTCCTGGCTGTCACAGTCTTGCAGCAGATCATCTAATTGATGCTGGTGGAAGGTACGGCCATGTTTGTTGCTGTTTTTAGGACATTTCTCATTGAATAATTGGATTGGCCAATTTGTGTTGATGTGGGATTTGTAGCTTGTCTCTCATCTTCATCTCAGAAGTGAGAAGAGTCCTCTCTCCTACCCTCCTCCCCCCCCCCCCCCCCCCCCCCCCCCCCCCCCCCCAGGAACACATCGGACAGGGAGGCCAGTTCCTGTAACGGTTAGAATCAATCCTCTTTTTGACAGTCTGGCACCAGTCACGGCATCGAATCATCCCAGCTCTCATCTCCATCCCTCTCATGTCTCCTCCCTCTGACACAGTCCTGGTGGGTCCTGGAGGTTGGGGGCCGAGGGGGGGTCTGGACGGGGGGCACGAGGGGGGGTCTGGACGGGGGGGACGAGGGGGGGTCTGGACGGGGGGGCCGAGGGGTGGTCTGGACGGGGGGGATGAGGGGGGGTCTGGACGGGGGGGCCGAGGGGGGGTCTGGGTTCCTGTCTCCTGTCTGTGCAGCTGGTCTGGGAGCTCGACCCGTCTCTCCTTTCATCTCTGCCTGGCTGACGTACACGTGCTATCTATAACACCTACAGCTTTTTCCACAGGTGCAAGTAGCTTGATGCAAACACACACGCTCACTAACAAGCTGAAAACCCTCTCATAGTCCACACACACACACACCAAGTGTAACTCCATCGGAAATAATTGGTCACAATGTCAGTATTAAACATAAGTTATGACTCCATCTGCCATTTTAATTAAAGAATTCCATTAAATATTAACAAGTGAAAAATAACAGCAAAAAATTAAGCACTTAGGTCAGACATGGGGTTTAAATTTATGACGATGCACTTATACCTCCCTCTTCTCAATGTATCTAATGCATTTATGGTCCAAGTCATAATGCTTCCATTCCAATCCAGCTCTGTCACACTACAGAGTGTGTGCTGGTGCGTTTAGCGCCTACATCTTTTATGGTTTACGTTGTAAACCCAGAGTTCAGACGTGGTCATTGATTACAGGTCAGGTTTTCGCAGGCTGGTTTTCGGTTGACTGTTTTTGATTGGCTGGAAGCCATAGATAAATGTTGACACAGCCTAAACTTGTGAAAGCAACAAACATCATATGTTCAGGGTCCAAATACAAAATACTCAAAGGTTTGATAAAGGTCAAGGCCACAAATTAGAACTAATACTAGGATAATAATAGTTTAAAAAGTCCCAATAATTTCAAAAAGCAGCTCTTACAAATCCAATTTGAAGAGTTTTGCAGTGTTCCAGTTTGATCGTTCAGTGAGAGCCCTTTTAGAACAATCTGTTACAGCTCTTCAAATGTCTGCGAGACACAATCATGTGGAAAAGTTTTCCTTTTGTTCAGAAATAAGTTGTTTTCCGGGTTTACCATCAAACTACCGCTGTGAAGCCAAGCCGGGTGATGTGAATTGAGAAACAATACACAAAGGTGACAAAATAATGGGTTTTCTTTGACAGGGGAAAAGCGAGTATCATGGGGTTGTCAAACAGTCTCTGGCTGGCTACTGTTCCAATACCCCCAGGAGGGGGGGACGGCTGCTGTGGGCGACATCACCACTCCCCTTCACTTGTTCATGGACACAATGCCAACACAACACTGTAGACAACAGACTCTCTGTGTGTCTGTGACTGTGCATCTGTGAGTCTGTCAGTCTGTTGTGTTTGAGTGATCGAGGGAGAGAAAAGGTTGTCTCCAAAAAGTGTGCATATAAAAAGCTTGGTGTGTGTGTGTGTGTCTGTGAGTGAGTATGGTATGTGTGTGTGTGTGTGTGTGAGTGAGTATGGTATGTGTATGTGTGTGTCTGTGAGTGAGTATGGTATGTGTGTGTGTGTGTCTGTGAGTGAGTATGGTATGTGTGTGTGTGTGTCTGTGAGTGAGTATGGTATGTGTGAGTGTGTGTGTGTGTGTGTGTGTGTGTGTGTGTAAGCATATGTCTGCTGACAGCTGCCCGGCACACAAAACAGGCAGAGGAAGGAGGCTGGAATGTAAACAGCTTTGATGTCTTTGAGTTCCTCCATTCTTCCTCTGGTCTGCTCAGGGAGTACAGGGTGGGGTGGACTGAGGGATCCCTTCCTCTCTCATCTGCCCCTGAAGAGCGATTATCCATGCCCCAAATGGCCCCTTGAACTCCAAAATGTCCACCTAAGACAAGAGAACGCTGTTATTAAAATTCCAGGGGTTTTCCCGAACGTACCACCTCCACGGACACTATTTTAGGGGTCACTGCCACCCCAGGACAAACTGTCAAATATGAGTGATGTTGAAACAAAAAAAGTGAAAAGTTGTACATTGGTCTGTCTGTGTCTGGAATACAAATACAGGGTTTGGAATAACAGTGACTATAGTATTTCTGAACAGACAGCTGTCTTTCAAGACATGCCAGATTTCTAAGAGCCCAATTTGTACAAAGGCAAACATAAAAGTTTTATGTTAATTCTACATGTTACACTTACTTCTTGGTTAAGTCATGAATTTACTGTCAATTTTCTGAATTAAGGTTTGATTAACAATTGACTGTTCATTTTCTTTTTGCGCATTGCAAGCCAAAGTCATACTTTGTAAAGCTTTGTTAACAAACTGTTTTATAGAATTTTCAATGCAAAATCATTGTGACTCATTGTTACTGTACCCTCTCTGTACATTTTAAAAACCCTGCTTAAGGAAGCAAATAAAACGATATTGAATGGATTATAAAAAGGTCTAGATCACAGCTACTCACAGGTTCTGGGTCACAATGGAGTTTCTCTCTTGTATAAGACTGAGCTGGTGGGGCCTTCGAACTGCAGCTTGATGGCCTGCTTCAGGTTGAGCTGTGGGTCCATAGTGGTCATGGCAACCATGGCATCCTCCAGTAAGGCACTGGAAGGTGACATGTCAGAGTTCAAGCTGAAGGGAGGAGAACAGCCGCTCTTCTGCGGCTCGTCCCAGGCCTCGCCCTGGTGTGGGTTCTGGAGCTGGAAGGGGTAACCCAGCGGAGGGCTTTCCCTGATCTTGGAGGCCCTCACTGGCCCATCGTGTCCAGGCATCACCCCTAGAGAGGCCATGACTGAGTTCCACTTGCCTCCTCCGAACTGAGCCCTTTCCTCCTTGATGAAAGTGCCGGTTTGAGGCTTCGGCTTGTTGGGATAGTCGAAGCACGGCAGGAAGCTTTTCTGGAGCGCGTCGGAGTTCTTGTCGGGCTGGTGAACCAAGGCACTGACGGTGCAGTGGCTGGGGGGAGGGCTGGCCTTGGGGGCCTGAGTCCTCCGGCTGCTGCCGTGAAGGCTTCCGGCGGCGGAGCCCGGAGGAGGGAGGGTGGAGGGCCGACTCCGGCTGCGGCGCAGTGAGTGCTGCTGAATCTGCTGGGTGAAGCTCACGCTGTCCGCTGGGACCGTCTGCACCGTGGCCTGGGAGTGTCTGGTGGAGGTGGAGGTCTGGGAGCTTTGGATGGAGTGGAAGCGCTCGGTGGAGGAGCCCGGGGAGGACGCTGAGGACAGGGAGGCACCCGCTCCTCCTCCGTTCTGCGCGGACGCTGCCGTGCCCGGGTCGCCTCCGTTACTCCCCGATCCGGCTGAGGGCCGTGTCTTTGCGGCGGGCCGTTGCGGCGAAGGCAGGGGGCCCGTGAACGGCTTGGCGCCGTAACTCTCCAGCAGCCGTACGATAGTGTAATTTCCCCGCTTTCCTGCCACTTTGACGGGACTGCGTCCGTAATTGTCGACGTGGTCCGGGTTGGCTCCACGCTCCAGCAGCATGGCGACGATGTTGGCGTGGCCTTCCTGCGCCGCGATCGATAGTGCCGTGGCGGCTTGGCGCCGGCAGGCCAGATCCACGTCGGTCCCACGGGTCTCCAGGAGCAGGCGGCCCACCTCCGCATGCCCCCTCCAGGCGACCGAGTGCAGGGGGGTCCGGCCCTCCGTGTCCTGGGCGTTGGGGTCGGCCCCACGCCTCAGAAGCAGCCCCACGGCGTCCACGTCGCCCTGCCAGGAGGCGGCGTGCAGAGCCGAGCGGCCCTCGGCGTCCCGGGACTCCAGGGGAACCCCGCCTTTCTCCATGAGCAGGGCCGCCATGTCCAGACGGTTCTCCAACACCAGCAGGTAGAGGAGAGGACGTCCTTCTGCGTCTCGCACGTCCGTGTCGGTTCCCCGCCTCATCAGCAGCTCCGACACCTCCGCGTGGCCCTCCAGAGCCGCCGCGCTCAGGGCGGAGTGTCCGTCGTACGCCCGATGGTCGATGGGCGAGCGGCGATCCAGGAGGAGCCTGGCTGTGCCGCAGTGGCCCTCCTGCGCCGCCAGGATGAGTGGCGTGCGTCCCTCCATGTCCATCTCGCCCACCCTCGCCGTGCTCCCCCGCTCCGTCAGCGCGGCGCACACCGCCCGGTGGCCCTCGCAGGCCGCAGCGTGCAGCGGCGTCCAGCCCATATCGTCTTTGTGGTTCTCGTCCAGCCCTCGATCCAGCAGGGCGCACACCACCTCCAGGCTCCCGCGTGCCGCCGCCAGGCTGAGCGCCGTCCGTCCCTCCCCGTCGATGCCGTCCACGGCCGCCCCCCAGAACAGGATACGCCCCACGGTGGCGGCGTGACCCATGGCGGCGGCGGCTAGCAGCGGGGTCACGGCGGCGGCGTGGGGTCCGGCGCTCTCGTCCACGTCCGCCCCCGCCTCCAGGAGCAGCTCCACCACCTCCTCGTGGCCCTCGTAGGCCGCCAGCAGAAGAGGAGTCATGCTGTCGCGGTCCCTGTGACCCGGGTTTGCCCCACGCTCCAACAGCAAGCTCGCCACCTCCCCGTAACCTTTGACCCCGGCGGCCGTGGGCACGCAGAGTGCGGCCACCGACAGGGCGGTGCGGCCGTCATCGTCCGCCAGGCGTACGTCCGCCCCGTGGTCCAGCAGGATCTCCACCGCCTCCCGGTGACCCATGTAGGCGGCCGCGATCAGCGGCGTGCGGCCCTCGCGGTCCGCCACGTCCACCTGCGCCCCGTAATCCAGCAGCGTTAGCAGGATCTCCTCGTGGCCTCCCCACGCCGCCGCCCTGAGCGCGGTGCGGCCCTCCACGTCACACCCGTCCACGTTGGCCCCCGCGTCCAGCAGGAGGTGCACCGCCTCGGCGTGGCCGCCCCACGCCGCCGAGCGCAGCGCCGTCCAACCCTCGCTGTCCGCGTGCTCCAGCACCCTGATCGTCGTCTTCAGGTCCTGGTCCCGGGCCCAGTCCAGGACGACCGTCAGGGCCTGGACGTGGCCCTGCCGGGCAACCAGGGTCAGGGGCGTCTGCCCCTGGTGGTCACTAATCAACGGGTCCGCCCCCCTGGACAGCAGCAGACGGACCACGTCTGCCGAGCCGGCGTGCGCCGCGCTGGCTAGGAGCGTCCGTCCGTCCAGGGGGTCGGTCCTGTTGGCACTGACCCCGCTGTCCAGCAACACCCTCACAGAGTCCTGCCTCTCCAGAGCCCTTCGCACGATGGTGCCCCCTCCTCCCGCGCAGTGTATGCCCACACTGGGGCTGCCGTCCGGGGTACACGAGGGAGGAAACACCCCACTTTTCATCAGCAGCTGGAGGACGTCTTGTCGGACTAGGACGGGGGGTACGGCAGCAGGGGAGGGGATGCCAAGCCTAGGGGAAATAGGGTGCTCCCTCGGGATAACGTTGGGAGCGAGAGGGGGCACTCCTGTCCACAGCATCCACAAAGCTAAGAGACAAGTGTTGTCCTTATGCATTCCTGAGTTAATGAGGTGAGTTCCTAGTTGGCAGGTGTCCTCTGTGTTCAGGGACTGGCTCCTCAGAGTGAGAGCCATGGCCAGCATGGTGTGACCCTCTGCTACACTACACAAGTATTTCTGAGTACAGTACTTGACGTCCGTCAGCCACTGTGCGAAGCTAGCGTGGAACAGCAGCTTACTTCCCCTTGGGCCGTCGATGAGGAGCGTAGAGAGGGTCTGGAGCTTCCTGTGGAAGTCCTGAATGCTGAGGGAGGTGTCCTGGCTCCAGACTGCCGTGAAGAGCTGTTGGGAAGTGATGGGGCGTGCGGAAGCCAGCAGGGCGTTGAGGAGGGGGCGTACCTGGAGGAACAGCCCCCGGGGGAACAGCCTCTGGCACAGCCAGAGGTAGAGGCCATTTAGAGTCCCCGGGATGTCGCGGATTTCCCTGAGGCCTACCAGGGCCCCCGCCACGCCGTCCAGGACGCGCTCCAGAAACAGGAAACAGCCGCCGCTCTTGATGTGCAGTAGGTTAAGCATGTCGGCCGTCTCGGGAGTGAGCTGGCGTCGCAGGGAGCCCTCTTGGTCCAGCCGCCGCAGGATGTACTGCTGCACGTCGCGGACCGGAGGAGGTTTACGGAGGTCGTCCAGGCACAGTTTGCGAAAACCTGGCGGGGAAAGAAAAGGGAAATGTGAGAGGGGAGGATAGGCACGGCAGAGTGTTTTAAGAATCCCTGCTTTATATTTTTGTGTTATGTAAAAAATACAAAAAACATAACATTTGCTGCAAGCGGTACTGGTGACTGTATCTGATGTCTTCCCTGCCACCCATTGCATTAGACTGCACTGGAGGATTATAATTGTCTGTGTAAACCCACTGAGTTTTATTTGGTATCTTTCTAAATAGTCTTTTTTTAATTAAAAAGAGAAGTAACCTTTCCCCCAATACTGAAAGTAATAAGTGAAAAGATAAAAAGGAAAATATCTTAATTAAGTTTTTGGAGTACCTTGAAAACACAATTATATTAACAGGGGGAAACAAACTGCCTGAACAATTTTGATATCCACAAAACACATCAATAGCACATTTTTCCATACAGTACAGATAAGATAATGCTCTCCGGGGATGAAATGGTGTAACCATGTTTCATGTTTGTAATAAACAGCTCTGCAGAATAACACCGTCGGCCAAAAACCCAGGAGGTGGACGAACGCCAGCAGAAATACCACCGTTTCACACCGAGACGCAAAAACGATGTCGTAAAATATGACCTGATCACAGATGTACCTGAGAACATCTTGCAGACGGCTTTGTTCTGGCGCCGTACAGAGCACACCAGGAGCAGCCAGCTAGGGAGGAGGTGCTGATAGGAGGCCAGGAGCTCCGCCACAGAGCCCACCTTCCCAGGAGCCTCCGCGCTGACGGCCCCATCCCCACAACCACAGTCCAGGGCATCCACCACCACGAACACGGTCTGGGCCGGAGGAGGGAGGTCCAACAAGGGCCCCAGCACCGCCCTGGGGAGAGAGAGCAGGGTTAGGAGGGTAGAGGCAGGGTCCTGGGGAGAGAGAGCAGGGTTAGGATGGTAGAGGCAGGGTCCTGGGGAGAGAGAGCAGGGTTAGGATGGTAGAGGCAGGGTCCTGGGGAGAGAGAGCAGGGTTAGGAGGGTAGAGGCAGGGTCCTGGGGAGAGAGAGCAGGGTTAGGAGGGTAGAGGCAGGGTCCTGGGGAGAGAGAGCAGGGTTAGGAGGGTAGAGGCAGGGTCCTGGGGAGAGAGAGCAGGGTTAGGAGGGTAGAGGCAGGGATGGGGAGAGAGAGCAGGGTTAGGAGGGTAGAGGCAGGGTCCTGGGGAGAGAGAGCAGGGTTAGGAGGGTAGAGGCAGGGTCCTGGGGAGAGAGAGCAGGGTTAGGAAGGTAGAGGCAGGGTCCTGGGGAGAGAGAGCAGGGTTAGGAGGGTAGAGGTAAGGTCCTGGGGAGAGAGAGCAGGGTTAGGAGGGTAGAGGTAGGGTCCTGGGGAGAGAGAGCAGGGTTAGGAGGGTAGAGGCAGGGTCCTGGGGACAAAGAGAAGAAGAAGGAAGGAGGCTGAGAGCAAAGAGGGACAACAGATACAAAGAGTGACAAACTAGGAGAGAATAAGTTGGTGTGTGCTGACCGGAATGTTGCCGGTGTTTTGCGTCATGTATGGGAAAAGGATTCGCTGTGGAGGAGGCAGACTTAATTACATCAGTCCCTGTCTGAACAGTGCAAGAGTTTGACTGACAAGGCTGGTGATGAAATGCACACAAAAAAGGCAACGCGGTATTGCCGTTTAGCCGAATGTGTCATGACTGTGAAATGTGTGACTGAATAGGTGAGTTATTCCTCTAGATATTACTGCCCCGTTCACCGGAGTGCGGCTGTTTGAACCCATCCTGCTCAAACAAGCCTTTCCAACCCCCAGAGCTCTACACCTTCTCTCCTCCTCTCTCCTCTCACAGAATAGGCTGGAGTGGTGTGATTGACTGGTGACTCAGGTCTAAAGAAGGTTTGGGATTTCCTGTTCCTCCCTAGGTACACAGACACACACAGTACGGAAGCTCTCTCTCACACACACACACACACACGCACACCCACATACAGTGTTGAGCACCATTACACAGCACAGCAAAAATGAAAGTAGCAGAAAAATAGAGGAAAGGTGGTAACACAGTTGATAAACTCAACCAATCAGAGACACGGAGGCTTTCCCTAATCAATATAATGATCCTAATCACAATTCTAAAAAGTGTTTCCCCCTGATTCTCTTTTCTCTATCAGGGATGACATGTGACTGATTTCTCAGTGCCTGCTTTGTACACACAGCCAATCAAAACAAATGTCAACCATTGCAGGATTTATTTACATGAAATCCATTCGCATGAATGAGATTGTTTCTTCTGCTGTGTTTCAGCATTCTGTTTCACATATACTGGAGTTCACACAGGGCCAGTCCTGTTGCTGCCTGTAGGTTAAGATATCTGAAAAGAAAATCTAACAAAGTATAGCTAACACATCTTTCGCAACATGAAATCTGAGAGTTTACAGACAGATTAAGCCTGTTTATCATCGTGCATGTTTGTGTTTAGAACAAAACATGGAAGGCTTCTCTTTTACTCAATTCAAACTTTAAAAGGCAAAACTTCACAGAGGAAACAAATATGTAGTCATTATATTTCACATGCCTCTGGACTCATTAATTACTCAAGACCGCTTTTAAAACAACACCCTTGTCTTGGGCTTCATGTAAAAGCACTAAGTGCACTTTAAGAGTGGATTCAAACCTCCAGTCTGGGCCGTGGTCCAGAGCGTGTCTAGGTGCTGGGCTTATCACTTGTGTTGTGTGCTTTGGTAATGAGACAGACTGGACACACCCTGCCTGCTCACACGCTCCGAGCGTTAAGAAGGGGGTGAAGGGCCCTGTCATTGACTCACCGTGCCTCCTGCCCCATCCTGTCCTCGTGAGCCTAGCCGCATGTACACTTTGACCTTTGAACCCCCGCCTACACACAGGGCTCTACTGTAATTGGACGCGGATGTGGAGAACGGCACTACGGAACAAATTTGCCTCCACAGTCATAATCTCGATCCAAGCAATTCATATATTTACGATCGCACTTAAAGTTTGCAGAGAATGGTCCTGTGGTTTTAGAAACTGACGCCCGTGTGCGATGGCCTCTCCTGAGTGGACGACAGCGAGGGGGGCCAGACTTATTTTAAGTCCTCAGAGGAAGCATCCTTTGAGCCGTTGTGCGTACCCCCCTACAATAAACAACCCTTGTTAAACGTGGATGATAGTGTTTACCAACGTTAATGACTCTCTGTCTACAGCCATCTGTTTATAGCTGCGGAGCCCTCTGTACGGCCCTTTCAACGCCGGCTCCAAACTAATGTTTCATCTGTGTGTTGACCACTGTTCACACGGCAGTGTCTCAACCGCAACCACTTTCCCCCACTGCGGCTGAAACCACACAGCTCCCAGCTAGAGGGCCGGCTGGAGGACCATGTGGAATGTAGCCTTGTATTTCACACCAGGGATTAGCAAACACAGAAGGGGAGTGTGAGGGTCTACAACGCTTCGCAGAGTAAACACAACAAGAGTGAGAGAGAGAGAGGGGGAGAGAGAGAGACAGAGAGAAGGAGAGAAAGAGGGAGAGAGACAGAGAGAGGGAGGGAGAGAGAGACAGAGACAGAGAGAGAGGGACCTTGTGAGACCAGCGACTTCGCTGAATGGTACGGAGTCGGCCGCCGGACGCATTTTTCACGTCTTTGTCCTTTTCTCTCCTCTCGCGCTCTGAAAGGGCCGTGTCGTAAATAGCATTGTGGCGTTCAATCAGACTGGAGGCCTATTGTAAGTGTGCTGAATGGCTTGTATTATAAGGGGAGAAATAAATAAATATAGAAGCCAAGGAAATGGGACAATCGCTGGCTTTTTCCTGTATGTGGCCGTCCTGGCTGTCTTTGTTGGTCTGAGAGCCACATGGGCTTGAAGTGTGTTGAATAGAGCGGATATAAAATCTGTTAATCGATTAGTGCTGACTCCAAACACCTGGAGACTAACAAGGCTGCTTTGATGACAGCCGTACGAATCTGTTGCCAGGTCTCTGCTCAAGCACATCTGTTTGCATCGACCGCTGTGTCGGGTGAGAGCAACTGTTCCCCCCGCCGTGTGACAGCACTACCTCTGAGGTGTATTCATCTGTCTATCACGCCTCATCACTAAGCACCACGGTAAAAACAACCCTGAAAATCGCTTCACTGAAAGCCGGTTCCACCAAAAGCACTCAGGATGAAAAAAGAATGAAAGAAGAGAGTACGGTAGAAAGCCAGCGAATAGGCACAAACCTTTTAAAGGTGTCGTCGGGGTCCCTCTGGTAGTGCAGGGGCTCCAGAGCTGAAGCCAGGCCGGGGTGCCCCAGGGCATCCCTATAGGCCGGAGGGAGGAGCGGCGAGGCCCGGAGCTGCTCCACTAGCCCCAGGACGAACCTCCACAAC
Organism: Hypomesus transpacificus; assembly: GCF_021917145.1. Classification (NCBI taxonomy): domain Eukaryota; kingdom Metazoa; phylum Chordata; class Actinopteri; order Osmeriformes; family Osmeridae; genus Hypomesus; species Hypomesus transpacificus. The sequence continues at coordinate 4,716,623 of NC_061082.1, read as the reverse complement.
GCCACGCTCTGCTGGTCCTCCCACTGGCAGAAGTGGGAGGCCAGGCAGCGGGACGCCAACCCGGCCCCGCGACCCGCCTCCGATGTGGGCCACACAGCCTCGGTGCACAGGGCTGTCTTCCCAGCACCGGGGCCCCCGGTCAGCAGCACCCCCGGGGGGCGGCCAGGGGTCGAGCGGCTGTCCAGGCAGTGCCGGAGCTTGTCCAGGGCCCATTCCCTGCAGTAGAAGCGCCGCCCCCGGAGCAGGCTGGTGCTGCCACCTCCACTCATCGGGCCCTCGCTCAGCGACCACTGGGACAAGACAACACGCCAGAGCCCGGGGCGCCGCTGCCCATGCTCCGCCCCAACGCCTCCGTCTTACGATCCAACGTTTTGTGTTTTGTTTTTCGGCGACTTCGGATGACCCGCAGCCCTGGAGACGAGAGTGTGCTCTCCTTGATCGTGAAACCCGGGAACTGCTGAGTCGTGCTCCTCTTAGAGTTGCTGTTTCTCCAGGTGTCCAATCAGAGCCTCGGGGTCAGGGGTTTGTCCGAGGGTGAGAGGTTATGGAGGCTCGTCTCTCTACTCACACAGGTGCTTCCAGTCAGCTAGAGTGCCTCTGTCATCTTGACCTTGTCCTCGGGTTAGACATACCGCACAAAAGAGCAGGTCCACGAGTTGAGCTGCCACACGCCTACTGACTCATACACACTGCCGACACCACAGCCTGAGAAGGAGAGAGAGAGAGAGAGAGAGAGAGAGAGAGCGAGGCGGTTTAGAGATGCCTACAGATAATAAACTGCTTGTTTTATCTCTCTCCTTACTCCCTGCATCCCAAAACTCTAAGTGATTCTTGCTCGTTTCTCTCTTCCAGTTTGCCTTTAAGTTTCTTCCTTCTCACAGTCCCTCCGTTCTGTCCAAATGGAATTCCCTCCTCTTTCACACTCCCTCCCTCCCTCCCTCTCAGCTGCTCTCCGGTTTTTCTCGTCCTCCTTTCCTCCTCCCCTCGATTTCTTAGCATGTCAGGACATGCACTACAGCAGAGAGGCATTTAAACTGAGAGAGAGAGAGAGAGAGTGAGAGAGAGAGGCAGCAATACTGCGTGTGAGATAGAGAGAGAGCGTGAGAGAGAAAACATATGGAGTGTAAGGGATTCAAAACAGAAGGTTTGAGAAGGAGGGTCTGGAGTCAAAGACAAAATGTTTGGAATCAAAGTTCATCCACAAAAGCATGCCACAAACGAGGCTTTGGCGCTTGTTCTTTGGGACCTGGTATAAAAGTGTGTATGAGCTGACCTGTTTAAATATGCTTAATGGTGTCATTACCAACCAGATGTGCTAAACCTGTGCCTAGCATTACTGCATGGTGGGGCAAAGCTGCAGAACCCAAGGCTATTTCTCAGCTGCTGACGAAGGCACTTGCTCACCGTGTAGCATAAAAAGAGGCTGACTGTGCTGTAATTTCGTCTACTAAAAGCAAATCGGTTCGAGCCGTTTGAACAAGCGTGCGCAAGACGCAATAGAGTGATCGAGTGATTTCACACAGTCGGCTATTCAAGCTGACACCTTGGACTTATCTGTGCCATTTGTGGAAAGGTTAACTGGTAGGTGACAGGCTGTAAATTATCCCCATGTATCACTTGCCCTTCTATCCATCAAACTAAATCAATCGATAAAAGACACGTTGCCAATCAAGTATTGAAACGCAGAGTTGGGGCCGAGGGACTCTGGAGTGAATACCGCAAGTTTTTGGGATTACTGAAAAGAGGCTTCTGAAGAGCCGAGACTGATAGTCGCCCGACATTCTTGTCGTTTCTCTTGCCCTTTACACGACCCTGCTATTTCTAGTGTCCGTTTCTCTCTGGCGTGTTAACGACAGCACACTCCTGTTCAACTGAGGTAGGTTAAAGGATGGACACCACAAATAGATTTCGGCTGAATACGTCTCGCTTATCTCATTTACATATTTGTGATCCACCTCAGATATTTCGAGCCAAAAACCGTGCATCTCATGTTTACTGTCTTTGACACCAGTATAGTAATACATGTCACAAGCTACTCATTTTAAGATACATTATTTTTAAACTGATTTACCTATACTATAAAAATGTATTGGTCTCAAGCGAAAGTTGCGCCTACGGTACTATCGGAGGGAAATATCCCAGCTTGCATTGAATTTCACAGGCGGGCTACAGGTGCTGCATCAAGTGCTGACATAGCGATGGCCAGAACAGTTAAAACGAACTGCAACAATACGCTACAATGTTAGAAATCCTAATTAAAAGGTGAAAACTTGGAAAGAAAATGTGAGTACCTTAATAATAGGCTTGCTTCTCGGAACCGTCGAGACAATCTATTGTATTGAAGCGCATGGAGAAGCAGTTCCGTACACCTTCCTCGGTTTTTCCGAAACATTCCACGAGCGTTCGGTTAAATGACGCTCTACATTTGTCTTGAATTAGGCTATAGGCTGTTTCAAAAAGTAGGCTACGTGCATGCTATAACATATTCCTTCGCCCTCTTCGACATCCTTAGTCGTATATTATAGTGTCATAGATACGTACAACAGTTCCCCCTGTTGAAAAGAAAGCTGCTGGACAACTCAAACACAAGTAGCCTATTTCCCTGTATTGTTTGGGAGAATACCAACTGTCAATTTAAATGACCATATTCGTGAAGTAACAAAATGCGTTTTTGTTTGTCTCGTATATTTTCAGGTGTGTTTAGATGCCCCCGTGCGTGCGGGTTCATGGCATCCACGGATCTGCCCTCCTCCAGGCTCTTTAACTGCCAAAACCATTTTAAAATACCCAGATTATGTCACACAAGGAAATCCTCTGTTTTTTTCTGTCCGTGTGAGAGAGACAGGATGTCAGGCATGAATAGAAAGATCCGTGGAATGGAAAGATTACCCTCAGTCTTCCTACACCAACAAAGGCAAACACACAAATTATTGGGGGTATTGTGAGTTCCAAATAGGCTACACTTAAACCAACAATTACCTCAATATATAATGTATACGGTACCTACCTAGACGATTTGCACTTCCAACCAGTTATATGTTGTGTTTTAGTGTTGTGCCTTAACATTTATTTATGTATTTATACATCTATGATTCATCAACAACAGCTCTGCCAGAGAAATAGATGTAGGAGCAGTTCACATTAAGTCTTTGCTCATTTGCATAGTGTCCATTTGAGCAGTCCGATATATTTTTATGTATCTGCCTTGGGTCTTGTTCCAGCCTGTTGATGTGAACATGTTCTGGAGTGAGCTTGGGTATTTTAGAAGGATGATTTTAAGGATTTTTGACAATGAATGCGATGGTGTTCAAGGAGAGCTCAAGGTTGGCTTTCGTCCTCCATAAAACATTTTGATGGCATACAAATTCTGTTTGTTATATTAAACTTTTTTTCATTTTTTACAGAAAATCTGAACTCTTTAGGATATCTTAACCTTGCCTTCAAAGCTCCCTCGTTTTCGTGGACGAAGGAACAGTCATGAGATGGATGAAGCATATACTGTGAAAAGTGTGATACTGTATGTTAAATAATGTTTGCATTATATCACAGATGAAAAAGAAAGAGCTTTGAACCTGTGGGCTTGGTCATGCAAATATGAAGGAGATAAGGATCTTAAACTGCATATCAGGTCAGTTGTGAATGTTTTCTGTTGCCTCGCAGGTCATGGCCTCTACATATTGATTGTGTGCTGCTTATGAAAACGTATAGAAAAAAAGATTAACTCAGCCCATAGTTGTGTCTCACTAGGATACTCCTATTTAGATTTGAACAGTGCATCGTTATGTTCTGTATAATCTTGTTGTTATCCCAACTGCCAAATTCTTTATATTTAATTTTTTATTCCAAATCCCCTTTGTATTAGCTAGACTTTGTACCTTTTGTATAGTTAAACCACATATTTACGTTTTCAGTTTTAAAATTCCTATTTGTTTAATGTATGCACCTTCCTGCCAAAGTAAATTCCTTGTCTGTGCAAACTGTCATGGCGATTAAAACCCTTTCTGATTCTGATTCTGAATGGGAAAACTGTAACATACAGTAATAGTTTGAATGACTTGACGATACATTATGCACATCAAATGCAAATGTATGAGTTTACCAAAATAGTTGCAACATGCCCCACTGTCCATGCTGCGACAGTGGGGCCGAATCTTCTATGTCAGCTTTCATCCATACTTGACTCTTTATGTCACGGTCACCTTGAAAGATGCACACTGTGTTGCAGAGCTGGTAACCATGGGAGCACTCTCCTCCACTGGAGTCAGACCTGGAAGAGGAAGGGTTTGACTTTCAAACTGGAGCTGAATCTGAGGCGATGACCTCAGTCTCTGGGACAAGACGTGACGCTCCGGAAACTGATCCAATCAAGTCTTTCAATGGTTCTTTTTCACCCTTTTATGTTTTTGCCGTTCATCAGCAAAGTTATTTAAAAGCGGTCATGACGCAACTATCCTTACCTTCTCCCCCGAGTCCACCCACCGACCCTTTCAAACAAAAAACACTCGATTCCCGTTCAGATAACCTCTGACACGAGGAGCCCCTCTTGTCAGTGATCCAAGGCTCCACCCAGACCCCCGACCACAAGCCTGAGCCTTAACTCGGGTATAAAGGTTCATCTCCCTGTCAGCACACCCTGTATCCAGCTCTGCTCTCCAGGCCTCCTAGACCCAGAGACCCATCTACCATGCTGCTCCTCCAGACTCTGTGTTTGGGCCTGACCTGGGCTCTCTGCCTCGCTGCTCCGTAAGTAGACACATCCCCCCCCTGATGCAGTCAATGACGTCTCCTTTAACAGTTCTCTGCTCTCGCTCTCGCTAGCTTTCCTCGTTATTTTTCTCTGGCTCAGTGGTAGAGAATATGTGCAGATCGAAAGTTTGCAAGGTCAAGAATCTCTACTTAAGTGGATAAAAGCATATTCTGGATGAATACGTTCTTTATCACAATTGGAACATTCTCATGGGTCCGTTTACAGACTGTGTGTATGAACATACATGTACATGTAGTTATGTAGAGCCAATCATCATTTGTTTGGCATTGGAGTCAAGTCTATTGACTCTTCAAGACTATGGACTGTCAACACTGCACTGTGTCCTGGTTAATCAGACCAGGATATTGATTGCTCATGTTCTCTCGACAAACATGCCAACATGTTTAAAGCGCAGAATCATTCTGTGCACAGTTGTATGCATCTTATCTTGTCAACTCTTCATGACTCACAGTACATGAACAGATAACTGGGTAGTATTTCACATCAAAACACAAAGCAGGGAACATAACAGTTTTTCTATCAAAATTATCTCATGACTTGTACAGATCATTGCAGAACCTTGTTTAGGTTATGTTTTGTAATGATGTTCATCATATTTTGTTTCCCTTAGCAACCATGACCTTTCCAGGCAAGGTAAGACCTGGTGAAACCATTTACCCATGATAAAAAACGGTAAAGCTAATCATCATAAGAAAATTATAATTTTGCATGGTTACATGAATGCGGTTAATGGGATTGTATATGGTTACATGAATATGGTTAGCTGGATTGTATATGGTTACATGAATATGTATATGGATTGTATTTGGGGGCAAGGTGTCTGATCAAGCTAGATTTGTGCAGAATATCTGCGTTGTCATTACATGACCACAAGAGGGCGGTATTGTCCCACTCATGGCCACAAGGACACAGATCATTGATCATTCGACAATAGAGGAGGAGGCATCTACTTTGTTCAGTGTGTTTGAAGACCACAGGAGGGTGTATGGTGTTATGTTTGTGTGGTTTTGTTCTGGGCAGTTCGTGAGGTGCTCCCCAGTGGCCAGGTGGACCGATGTAAAGGGATCGAGTTTGACGCCATCGCCCCAGACGCCAAGGGAATCACCTTCTTCTATAAGGGTAACGCAAGCGCCTTCAGCTTAGTGTTGTTCATTCTGAATCAGTCACAAGCCTCACTTTATTTCTGAAAATCAACACAAAAATGAAAGTACTATCAAAAAGAAACATTGAATTAAAACGCATACCAACGTGTATGTGTTTGGGACTGGGACACCACATCACAAACCCATGTGTTTACATTTACATTTAGTAATTTAGCAGACACTCTTATCCAGAGCGACTTACAGTAAGTTCAGGGACATTCCCCGAGGCAAGTAAGGTGAAGTGCCTTGCCCAGGGACACAACATCAAATTGCACGGCCGGGAATCGAACCGGCAACCTTCTGATTAAAAACCCAATTCCCTACCCGCTCAGCTCATCCGACCCCCAGTCAGTTTGTGGCTCGTTGTAATGCTTCCTGGTCTGGACCATGTGACCGGCAGGTAAGCACATGTGGACGGGCTTCCACGGCCCCTCAGAGCTCCTCAGCTCCTCCTACAAGGAGCTGGAGCAGCACCCCCTGCTGGGCGACATCGACGCTGCCCTCTGCCTGCATCACGCCGACGATGCCGACCATAAGCACGTCTTCTTCTTCCTGGTACGATGACCTCACTTCCTGTTTATTCCGCACTCCTTTCTCAAGCCATCAGTGCTCTAACCTGTTACATCTCATCATGTGACCTTTGGTTATCAGTGAAAGCATAGAAGATCAAATGATTAGATGATTACATGATGGAAAAAAACGATTCTGCACATTCCCAGTGAATGGTGACAGGTTGCTGCTGTACAGTTGGTGTAATGATTAAACTGCCTTCACACCCCCCTCCTCTCTGTGACCCCTAACCACTACCACCCCCCTCCTCTCTGTGACCCCTAACCACTACCACCCCCCCTCCTCTCTGTGACCCCTAACCACTACCACCCCCCTCCTCTCTGTGACCCCTAACCACTACCACCCCCCTCCTCTCTGTGACCCCTAACCACTACCACCCCCCTCCTCTCTGTGACCCCTAACCACTACCACCCCCCTCCTCTCTGTGACCCCCCCCCCCCCCCCCCCCCCCCCCCCCCCAGGATGACAAGGTGTTCAGCTACCACGACCACACCCTCGAGGAGGGCTTTCCCAAGGACATCTCCCAGGTGTTCCCAGGGATCCCCAGCCACCTGGACGCGGCCGTGGAGTGCCCCAAAGGAGAGTGTGTCCGGGACTCTGTCATCTTCTTCAAAGGTGAATAAAAGACTGTGTTTGTTTAGCACACACTTTTATCCAAAGCAACGTCCGGGGGGTAGGAATCGGTAGTCTCCTCTGTCTATGTTGTCGCTCAGTAGATATGGAAGAAGAAATTAACTTTCAATGGAAACGTTTTACTATTCAATGTGTTTTTTTGGGGGGTCCCATTTCAGTCAGCCCTGTGTGCTTTCCCCAGGTTCTGAGGTGTTCCACTACGACACGTACACCAAGAAGGTCAAGACCAGCCAGTGGACTCATTTCCCAAACTGCACCTCCGCCCTGCGCTGGTTAGACCACTACTACTGTTTCCATGGACACCAGTTCACCAAGTTCCACCCTGTCACTGGGTCTGTGACGGGGACCTACCCCAAGGATGCCCGCGACTTCTTCATGAAGTGCCCCAACTTTGGTGATTTTATAAATACTATATGAGAGAGAAATATATATACAAAATCCTAGCTTCCTGTTGGTCGCTGTGCTGGTGTGTAACAGTGTCCTGTCCTGCTGCAGGTCGCCTTAGTAACCACACAGAGAGGGAGCGCTGTAGTCACGTCCACCTGGACGCCATCGCCTCCGACGGCCTGGAGAGAGCGCTCGCTTTCAGAGGTCAGTGCAACCCCTGTGTGTGTGTGTGTGTGTGTGTGTGTGTGTGTGTGTGTGAGTGTGTGTGTGTAGTCTCACACTTCCATGAATTACCTGTCACAAAACAAACCTGTGTGTGTGTGTATGTATTTGTGTGTATGGTCACCTACCATTAACTACTTCCATTAACTGCCAACCTGTCCTCCCTGCTTGCTCCTGGTCTAGGTGACTACTTCCTGCGGGAGGATGAGAGGACTGGTGATGGCTGGCATGCATTCCCTATAGCTGAGTACTTTAAGGAAGTAAAGAGCGACCTGGAAGCTGTGTTTTCCTACGCCAGCCAGCTGTACCTCATCAAAGTGAGCAAAGTTCAATAGTGGCAAAATGCACTCAATATTGCATTCACTGCTAAATCTCTACTAAATGAATCTCTGACACGAGGGACAAATTATTATTATTATTCAGAAGGCCTACATCGTAAATATTTGCACTGTAAGTGCTAGCCAATCAGAATCTATTTTTACCTGCTTTTTGAAAGCAGCTTGCTAATATAGCTGACTGCATGCTACTGTTCTGAGCTTACGACATGCCATCTTCAAGTTTCTTCAAACAGCATGTTGACTACATGCTTTAAAGATTTGGGCCAGATGTTGTTACCTATCGTATCGTCATATTGTAATCTGTGGGGGTCAGGTGGCTGAGGGGTTAGGGAGTTGGGCTATTAATCAGAAGGTTGTTGGTTCGATTCCCAGCTGTGCCAAATGACGTTGTGTCCTTGGGCAAGGCACTTCACCCTACTTGCCTCGGGGAGAATGTCCCTGTACTTGCTGTAAGTCGCTCTGGATAAGAGCGTCTTACAGTAAGTGGCTAAATGACCAAATGTAATGGGATGTAATCTGTGTGCCGCGCTCTGATGACAGGGTGAGCAGGTGTTCCTCTACTCGTCTGGAGAGAAGTACGAGCTGGTGGAGGGTTACCCTAAACCCCTGAAGGAGGTGTTGGGCATCGAGGGACCGCTGGACGCTGCCTTCGTCTGTGGAGAGTATTCACTTCTGCATGTGGTTAAAGGTACGTTTACTTTACATCCGTTTATATGTCAAGAAACATAATGTCTGAAGAGCGCTATTATGTGTGTTAAACTTAAACTCATTATATAAGTTGTAGTGCAGCAGAATGTGACACCTTCTGGAATCCCCTTTTACTTGTCATGGGCAGAGTAAAAAAAAAAAAAACTGTTAAAGAGGATCGCGGGGAGATTGAAGGGCAAAACTGTCACCGTCACCTAATGATCTCTCTTGTCTGTCCACCTGCAGGCCAGCAGATGTTTGACATCGAGCTGACAGCTGTTCCCAGGGCGGTGGTTAAGGAGGCCAAGCTGCCCTTCGCCAAGCTAGATGCTGCCATGTGTGGCCCTGATGGCATCAAAGTGTTCGTTGGCGCCGAGTACTTTCAGTACGCCACCCCTATGCTGTTAGCCTACAGCCGGATCAGACCTGAGCCACACAAGATGTCCCTGGACATGTTCGGCTGTGACCACTAGAGGGCGCTAATGATTCGCAAACGTTGGTCGGGTGCTGTGGTGAATAAGAATAATCTTGCAGTTATTTTATTTTTTGTTTATTATTTTTTTCAACAAGGGAATACAGAGTTATACAAGAAAATAATGAGGCTTCAGTTTGTAATTAAACATAGTCATTTATCTATACATCAATGGCTTTTTTTAACAACATAGATGTCCTTAACAGCTATACATTTAGTCATTGAGCAGACGAACTTATCCAGAGCCACTTACAGTAAGTACAGGGACATTCCCCCCGAGGCAAGTAAGGTGAAGTGCCTTGCCCAAGAACACGACGTCATATTGTTCGGCCCGGGGGATCGAACTAGCAACCTTCTGATTACTAGCCCGATTCCCTAACCGCACAGCCATCTGACTCCATGCTCTGCAGGTCCTCAGCATTGCACAGTCAACAACGTTGGACCTAGAATGAGAACGTGAGCAATAGTAATGAGTCCTGTAAAGGACTGAACAGTGCCTGTTTAATTGGTATGGTTTTGCATCATTTGTCAATTTTTCAATGTCATTGTCAAACTACAACAGATACTACCTCCATCTATCCATTTTACATCATGTGTTTAATATGCAATGACAACACAGTTTACACACATTTGTTTTTGAATGTTTACTCTCATGAATATCGCTGTCGCAAAGTCGAATACATTAAAGGTTTTCAGTTCCTTCAAATAAAACCTTTAATACTTTCATGCCTCTAACCAATTTCAGACTTGGACCAATTGCTAGAGTTTAGTATTAAAGGTTGGTGATTTAAAGGCAGGGTAGGCAAGGTGCGCAAAGCTAGCTATTTTAGCTTATTTTTGACACAATTCAAACCAAACGAGCATTGAGTGGAGGGGCAGAGTGCGTGCAGGTATGGAGGTAGACAGACAGACAGGTAGCCCATCGAATCAATAGTCAGGGTACCCTTTAATGATTGATCGTGTCTATTACAGTATTGTGACGCCCACAGATGTTGGAATGATTTTATATTACCGTCAAACCTTTTGATGTATTGTTTAGCACTTTCGGCAAATATGACAAAAAGTGCTTCTCAACAACATTGCTTACCTTGCCTTTAAGCCTATACAGTGGAAATGCCTTGTATCGTCACCATTTGAGTGGACTGGAGTCCTCAGGGAAAGTCTGGTCAGAAGACCAGTGATATAAAACTAGTGTAGAGTATGTGGGGCCGTCCTCACACAAACACACATGAAGACTTTTGATTGTTATTTTTTAAACCTCTCGAAACCTTTGTTTTTAAAAAAAGAATCCACACACAGTAAAAGGAGAGGACTTTCAGATCTGAACTGCACATTTTAAGGATCAGAAACAATCGCTAGCAAAAGCAGTTATACCACAATCGTCCACAGGCTCGAAGCGCATGACAACTCATAAAAAAGTCTAATCGTGTTGATTTTATTGAATTTCTTGTGGGACACTGACTCAGCCAATCATATCTCAAGGGGCGTGGTCATCATGGGGATCTGGTGATGTCCATAGTTTATAGCCAAGTTGCAGGTTAGGCAGTAATGACTTTGCTACCTAAATGTAGTAAATGGTCCCGTATCCAGCTGAAGTTCAGCATTTGTGACAGCATTTGTGTTTCAGCAGTTCACATTGTGTTCACGCAATGTGATAAACCAAATTAATCTAACCTGTGTAATTGAACTCCAAAATAAGCTACAGTACAAACAGCCTTTATGGGGTGTGTACAATGTCAACTCTGTGTTGAGATGTTTTTTCTGTATAACAACATAAAACAAACATATTCTACGAATGGCTCATATTCAGGCAGACACCAGTGCATGGATTATGACCACTCGTTTGACTGAACGCTCTTTGATAACTGTCTGGCAAGTGTAAGTGATGTTACCTGAGCTTGAACTTGGGTCCACAGAGCCGCAGAAAAACCTCCTGGTCATTGACTCACTTTACGTGGAAGTCAGTTACACGTAAGACTCGAATTTCGGTCTAGGCATGTAGACATTTAAAACACTGACATTAATCTTTGGCGACAAATGAACACCACTCATAGACAACATATTCTGTTAATGTTTACCTAATCTTAGTTATGTAACATTGATATAAAGTACAATGGTCCGAGTTTAGTATTTATTTTTGCCTCAGCACCGTGTTATTTACCTTTCTGAGGGAGAGATGGCCTGGATTCAGACCTGACCTCACTCGCTCCCTGTCGATCTTCTAGAAACTTCTCTCCAATACATTTACAACACAATGATTTTCCCCCAATGCAAAATTAGAAAGCATTGTATCCAATCCTCTTATCCTCTCTTTAACATATGTACATAACAAGGAAAATATGTCCGACCTGTTCTATACATAGGTTCTATAATTTTATCTTTCTTAGTTTCTTCATGTGGTGCTTCAACATGTTACATCAAATTGTCTACATGAAGCAAAAAATAATTTTTAAGATTAGTATGAGAAAGGAAATATTTTTTTTATATGGTTTTCACATTTCCTGCCAACTCGATACGTGCTCTTTTCTGCACTTTCCAAAGATATTGATTTTATTTTCTTGGTGAAAGGAGAGTTAAATTCCTCTAAACAAGTTTCACCTTGACCACCACTCCACTGTTTATTGTTTTCGTGGGTGTCTGTTGGCTCGGCCCCGTCGCCTCCCCTCCCCCACACCTGATGCAGATGTGATGGCCCACCTCAGTGTGGGTATAAAAGGTTTGATCCAGACCCAGTCAGCACACCCTGTATCCAGCTCTGCTCTCCAGGCCTCCCAGACCCAGAGACCCATCCACCATGCTGCTCCTCCAGACTCTGCGTCTGGGCCTGACCTGGGCTCTCTGCCTCGCCGCTCCGTAAGTAGACACATCCCCCCCTGGTGCAGTCAATGACGTCTCCTTTAACAGTGTTCATCGAAAGAAGATGGGCTACGACCTTAGATAAATCTCATTTAATTTGAAGTGCGCAACTAGTCAAGTGTACATGCAACACCTGAGCATTGGGCTACTGCAGTTCAATATGTGTAGGGAGATTTAGATTCTACTGAGACTACTGTAGCTCCATACTGAATGTACCACATAGAACTCTATTCTTGTGATAACAGATCAGACTGTTTTTGATGTTTAATATGTTTTTCTTTCAGACATCATGAACCCGGTCATGGAGGTGAGTAGGTCTACCCTTGGTGTAGTACATGGCTGGTTTGTGGCTAAAATAGTTCTAGTTGTGTTCTTAATTATGTTTTGCTTTAAGTCCTTTTAGTCCTTTTAAGTCCTTATTTAAGTCCTCGTTTTTATCAGGTGAACCTAAGAAACACGGTCATGGTATACATGCGGCTGTCCACGACCGCTGTGAAGGCATAGAGATGGACGCTGCGGCTGTGAACGAGGAGGGAGTCCCCTACTTCTTTAAGGGTAGGCTACACACTGGAACTAAAATCTCATTCATTTTCAAGGACTTTTTCCGATTCCGTCTTGTCACCGGTTTTCGCATGTTCAGGGCCAAAATTTAATTTTTGATAGTAGCAACTTGCTTGGTTTAGTTGAGATATACTAGGGTGATGCTCTAAGACCATGTCTCTGTTCTGTGCCAGCTGGCCATCTGTTCAAGGGTTTCCGTGGCAAAGCTGAGCTGGCGAACGCATCGTTTGCCGAGCTGCATGACTTTCACCACCTGGGCCACGTGGACGCTGCGTTCCGCATGCACTACGAGGACGACAAGACCCACCACGACCATATGTTCTTCTTCTTGGTGAGGCCCTCTTGGTGCTTACATCCTGCTGCTAATATCTGAGTACATCGCTTCTAAGTGAACTGGTTGTGTCAGTGGTTTTCTTGAGGGTTTTGGCTGGTCGATGGTGCCGATCTGTGGGCATCTGTGAAGCCCGCTGCGACATTGCTCGGAGCAATGTGCTCCTGAAAAAGGGCTGTCGTTGCAAATTAAAGTGTAATTTGATCTGACATCCCATTTCATGAAAGGTTTGATATATTTCCAAGGTTGAATTTGAAGTGGGGTATGACTCAGCCCGTCCTTTCGAAAAGTATTTGACAAAATCCTTATCGGGGCGACATCAGTGTCTCATGCCGCTCACCTTCTGCTGCCGTATAGGACAGCAAGGTGTTCAGCTACTACCAACACAAACTGGAGGTGGGCTTTCCCAAGGACATCTCAGCTGTGTTCCCTGGCATCCCCGACCATCTGGATGCTGCAGTGGAGTGCCCCAAGCCCGAGTGTGATGAAGACTCCGTCATCTTCTTCAAGGGTAGGTCACGAAGACTCCGTCATCTTCTTCAAGGGTAGGTCACGGACAAATGGAGGGGAAAAAAACGATGGTTGTGAAATGTTTCCAGTAAAATCTCAGTAACTCTATAGCCTACACCCAACTGTATAACAGAACATTTTATTTACTTTGTTAGTTTTAGGGATTTTTTTATACAAATATTTAGCTGGTTTCATGAGCAGGTCGTAGAGTTGTAAAGTTATGTTTCCTGAGTGTATATAAATATATAATATACATATTTATATATACCCAGATGATGACATCTACCACTTCAACGTGAGGACCAAGGCGGTGGATGAGAAGGAGTTCAAGGGCATGCCCAACTGCACCTCTGCCTTTCGCTTCATGGATCACTACTACTGTTTCCACGGACACCAGTTCTCCAAGTTCGACCCCAAGACCGGCGAGGTGCACGGGAGGTACCCCAAGGAGGCTCGCGACTACTTCATGAGGTGCTCCAAGTTTGGTGAGTGGCTAAAAGAAGGCTCCGTGTGTGTGCTTGTGTGTTTGTGTGTGTAAAAGAGTTTTAGCGACAGGAGAGATTCGGAAAGTGAGACACGAAGACTAATCCAACAACCAGAGACGATTGAGGGAGGCAGAAACATATAAAAGACTCTGAACCAATCAGACGAGTCAAACCTCAGTCATGTGACGTAAACGGTTCCGTCTGTGTGTTTGCAGCTGACGGTGCCGACCATGCTGACAGAGAGCGCTGCAGCAGAGCTCACCTGGATGCCATCACATCAGACGACGCAGGAAACGTCTACGCCTTCAGGGGTGGGTGTCCGTGAGTGGGTGGTCAATCTTCACCTGCAGAACTGGAGGAACATTTCAAAATGTTGGTTTCTGCAGTGATTCTTGCAGCGTACTAGCCTACATGGTCTGTAAAACAAACATGTAACTTCTATGCTGTTTGACCCTCACAGGCCACCATTATCTGCGTCAGGATGTAGGAAATGACACGTTGCACTCTGAAAGCATCGAGAAGGCCTTCAAGGAGCTGCACAGCGAGGTGGACGCTGTCTTCTCATACAGGGACCACCTCTACATGATCAAGGTGAGCTACTGATACTCACACACACACACAGTCATGCTTTCATGCAGGTACACAGGCACACACACATACGCGCAGGCACACAAACACACATGCACGCATACGTCGCTAAACAGAGTCCTGTGTGTGTGTGTCCTGTATGTGTGTGTGTGTGTGTGTGTAGGATAAGATGGTGTACGTGTACAAAGTCGGGGAGCCCCACACCCTTCTGGATGGGTACCCCAAACCCCTAAAGGAGGAGCTGGGCCTGGAGGGTCCCGTGGACGCTGCCTTCGTCTGCCAGGATCACCACATCGCCCACATCGTCAAAGGTAACTGGAACAGACCGACTGGCAGATACCAAGGCCAGCTCTGGTACAACCGGCTGCAATAGCAGAACAGCGATCGCAAAAGAGAGTGGGGAGCACTTTACATTAACGTTACATTAATTATCCTGTCACCACTCCGCAATATCTATTATAGTGACTTTGTAGGTACATTGAACTGCTATCCGGAGCAATGAGAGTTATGTATATAATGACGTTGATATGAAACATGACCTGGGTCACCACCGGGTCTTCCAAGCCCTCTTGCTGCTTCCTGATGACCATCCTCTTGCTCCTAACAGGTCAAACCGTCTACGACATAGACCTGAGGCTTAGAGTCCGTGTTCCTGTGGAAGAGGGTCTCCCTTTCACCCTCTTTAAGAAGGTCGACGCCGGCATGTGTGGTCCTGATGGTGTCAAGATCATCGTGGGCAGCCACTACTACCACTTTGAGAGCGTCAAGGTCATGCTCATGGCCCAGGCTCTTCCAGAACAGCACAGGGTTTCCCTGGAGCTGTTTGGCTGTGACCACTAGCTGGCGTCCACAAAACAACAGACCTATCATGGAAACGGGTCTTAGTGTCACTGTCTGTCACGTTTCTTTCAACACATGCACCCTGGTGTTCACATACGAGAAAGGCTGTGCCTAAAACCTGCAGTAGAGCTCATCTTATGCTGTGTTACCTCTGTGATCTGTCTCATGCCTCCATAATACTGTTTCTGTGTCTCCTGCCTCTGGCTCTCTCATGGAATGCTCTGCAGGGTTCTAGAGTGCTTGTCTCATGGAATGCTCTGCAGGGTTCTAGAGTGTTTGGGTTTGTGGGGTATTTTTAGTAGATGTATTGAACCTCCTGGAGAGTCTAAAAGGGCTTCTCGTCTTATCCCACTGCTGCATTATGCGTCGTGTTACACAATAAAGCTGAAATGGCAACAATGAACACCCTCGTCTGAACTGGTCATTTGAGTTTGTGTCGTCATGAAATATTGTGTAATTACAGAGACTCTGCCTACAGTTGGTTTAGTTGAGGTTGTTTTTGAACCCGGTGGGCAATACACAGTTGCAGGTATTCTAATAAACACATTTTCAAACTGAATTGAATTTTGTTTAGTGTTGCAGATATACTCTGGGAGAGCCTGAATCCTTTTCATCATTGGAACTCAAATATATTGTATGCATGAAAACAGTTGCTCTTTTCAGTTGGCTTGCGGTAAAAATTCAAACGACTGAAAGAATAGCTTCGTTTGACGGAGGAGCCCCACAAAAAAAGGGTTTACTTGCCTTATATTGGCAAGAAACGCCTGATATATTAACATCAGTCTCATTAAATAGATGTTTGAAACACGTGTTTTATTTATTTAACAGACAGTGACAGAAGAGGCAGGAAGACACAGAGTGGAAGAGCTGCAGGGAACGTCCCAGGGTGGAATCGAACCTGGGCCCCTCAGGTAAGGCTTTGGTTTATGCAGTACTTGCTCTTCCCCAGGAGCCATTGTGGAACTTTCTGAATGGTTTTTAGGCAACAACACAGTCAATTTGGCGACTTTTCAAGTCATCAATTTCCTTTCTCACGTTCTTTAACTCCTGATCCTGCGCTATCGCCAACGTTATCAAGTCAGCCTTCTCCTTGAAACCCTGCTCCAGAAGAGCCTTATGCTCCTTTATATTGTGATCTAGAGCCTTGTTAAACTCCTCCTGCTGTTGTCTAATTTCCTCCTTCATTTTCTCCTCCATCCTACACATCTTGTCGTTCTGGCTCCAGCGAATGACCTCCATTTTGAGCTCCATCTCCTTCATTTTCTCCTCCATCCTACACATCTTGTCGTTCTGGCTCCAGCGAAATGACCTCCATTTTGAGCTCCATCTCTTCATGTTTCTTCTCTGCAGCTTTCTTCTCCTGCTCCAGCAAAGCAGTTCTCTCCTTTTCCTCTGGTGGAATCCAGAAAGAAAACATTTACGTTGACCATCGCAACTGCTTTTTGTTAATGTAGTGCACAGCATAAAACAAAACTATAAAATTGTACGCTGAAAAAATCATTTTTCCCCATTTCATTCCCGATGAACATCTCATTGGAAGACAGTTCCTATGCAGACTAGTTTCAGATTGAGAATTAAACTTTGGTTTGGTTTGGAAACTTCCTTGTTGTGGCCCAAACTCAGCAGCAAAGGTCTTACCATGGATCTTCTTCTCGCTGTCAGTAAGTTTCTGGTCAGCTTGTAAGATGGAGTTGGACTCAACACTCTTCTCCTTCAGGAACCGCTCCAGAACCTCCTCAGCCTGCAGAGACCAGACATGAGCATGCTGCTTTAACAATCATTTAGAAATCTGAGTAGATGTTGTGGTACAATCCCATGTTATACGGTGATGAGCTCAAGTTCCTATGAAGCATATCACAAGGAAAGTTTGATGGTATCACAGTTTTCGCACGGGGATTCACATTCTTACCCGGATTCCTTTGTTAGGTGTGGAACGATACAATGCCACCAAGTTGTCGTGGAGATCACAGTAAAGCTCGTAGCCACCTGGTTTGGTAAAAAACCCGTCCTGGATCTTCTGTGAGACAGGAGTGGACAGATCCCTCAGCAGATCCTGACACTTCATCTCTGAGGCTTCCCCGTTTTGGGTCAGAAGTTCCTGGTAGTGCTTAGTAATACCATTCTGGAAGAGGTCAGATGAGTAACGTTTTGAAAACCAGACTAAGTTCTAAGATGTTAATCGATGCTGGTGTCACCTGTCTAAAGTGTCAAATGTGCACCAATCAAACTCTTACCCCCAGGGTTTTCAAGTATTCCCCATTTTCGTCTTTGAAGGAACGGTTCATGAACTCTTGGGTGGCCTGCTGGTCAGCACGTTGGTGCTGATCTGACATCTGGTCCATGTCCACTGGGAACCGGGTCTTCAGCGGCTCCATGCAGCTCTGGTACAGCTTCAGCCCCTCCTCCACCGCTGCCTGGTTCTCTATCTGGGCCACGGCCAGCACCACGTTCTCCAGACAGGGGACTCCGCCCTGGGAGATGGTCTCCACATACATTTTGACCAAGTGGCCAAGCACTGCAGGCATTGACCGATACTTCAGACTGACATATTCCTTTAGGCCAATCAGTAGGAATGAATTATAAATATGTGTATTGCATCAATTGTTTAAGAGTAGCTCAACTGATTGAATTTTCTGTTGACTGTGTATGTTGTGCTGTAGTAGCTAGCTTATCTGACTTACTTCTACCAGTAACTACTACACCCCCTCTGACAGTTTTCACGTGGCTCATCTGGAAAATGTAATTGCAGAAAGTGTCTGTGGTCTCCCTGAAGCCTTGGAAGAGCTCCTTCTCATCTATGGACTCTAGTCGGGACATGTGTTCATAGGAAGTGGAGGCAGGAACACGAAGCACTTGCGTGTGGGGAAGTAGTTGCGGATGCACTCTCGTGGGAGGTTGTAGTTAGTTGTCGTCTTGCCCTTACCTGTGTGGAGATTGGATAAACAGCATGTTACCATGAACGATATATGGCACTTGCAAAAGGTGTTTTTAAACAAAACAGTGTTTAAAAACAATCAGCAATAAAAAGGTATTACGTCATTCCATGTGTTGATTTTGTATCAGATTTCAATTCATAATTATTAGAATTCATTTTCCGGAAACAGTTTTGTTGAAGGTGGCTTTTGGCTTTGATTTCTGACAAGTTTTAATAAAAACAATAATATGCCCCATATCCCCTCAACCCGTAATGAATACCTTTCTTGAGTAACAAAGAGTGCTCCAGATACTCATCCGCAGTCACCTCTTTACCATCAATTTTGAGGTCCAGAGTGAAATCTCTGACTGCCCAGACAAAGTTAGGAAAGAACTGGACAAACTGGGCGTCCCCCCCCTCCTCCTCCTCCTCACTGGATGAAGCATCGCTGGGGGTCTTAACCTTGATTCTCTCTGACAGCTCAGTCCCATATCTGGCATCTGGATAAGGAAAAGAACAGGGACTAACGATAGGCAATGTTTTAAAATATCTATACTAGTTTACACTAGCTCCCCCATGCACAGGACCTGACCTTTGTCAGCAGTGGATCTTAGCTTCAGTTTCAGTCTGACTTAGTTTCATCATGAGACACAGTGAGCAGATGCACATTCCAGACTGTCCAGGATATTGGGCCTCATTCACCAAATGTTCTTAAGAACAAATTTGTTCTTAAATCCCACTCATCCAGTTTTCACGAAGATTCTGGCATTCACAAATGTTTTTTTATTTGGGATTTGTTCTTCGGTAAGAACAGAATTTACGCACACCCAAGAGCACTCTTACACACAATTGAGAGCTGACATGTTTTCGCAAAACAAGTTATTATACAGTTTTTGTCCGTTCTAATTAAAAATTGAATATAAATACACATTTACACTTACGCTCATTTATAAAGTACTTTGAATTGCCATTGTGTATGAATTGTGCTAGGCCTATATAAATAAACTAGCCTTGCTTTGCCTTCAATTCTAATCAATTATGTTAACGAGGAACATTGTCATCCAATAATAAGTGACTGATAATGGTATTTATATTCTTAAAGTAGGCCTATTCCGCACACTAGGACCAGAGGCGGACATCCCAGGCGGGACAGGAGGGACATGACCCCCCCCATTCTGGGAAAATAGGATTTGTCCCTCCAATAAATCACTGGAAACATAAGGACATTTAAATAATATTAATAATATATATTTTACTTAATACAATGTAGGCCATGTGTTACAGCTGTAATTTTGGTGTCCCCCTCAGGAATTGCTTTAAAAAAATAGCAATGATAAGCAATGATAGCAAAAATTGATTTTCAGATTTTCTCCACTGACTACGACTACACCACACAATTGTCGTATTTACTGTTTTGTATCCACCCTTTCTCTGAGTGTGCACACGACCCTGTCATCTCGTGCCCTTTTATGGGAATTAACGAGGCATTTACCTATGCTAAATAGGAGCAACGGGGCACAAGGTTTCAATTTACGACATATTGGGATTCATAATTTCTAAGATCACACCTGCTGACAATTCTGCTTTTAGGAACATGTCATGAATCACACGTGGGAACTTTCTTAAGAACAAAGGTAAGAAATGACTTAGGAAGATATTGGTGAATGATGCCCATTGTGTACAATATATATATTTTTTTTCATTATGAAGGGAAAAACATTTGTTTCCTCTTCATCAAACCACCAAGGGAGTTTCCAAAGCAGACCAGGGATATCATGTTTATAAACTGGAAGGATACTGGAGGTTCTCCACAGCCTGGTTGTCTATGGTCCCTCGACTGTTATAGACCAGAGTGCTGCTGAGCAGAACAGCCAGGGAGAAAATCCAGGCATCGTTCTTGGAATCTCCCTGAGACAAAAATGCATTCAGTATGACAATGCCACATAGTGGCACATTTTCAACCTAGAACATTGTCTACTTTACAGCATTTCCTCCACCTTCTCTACGTCCCCTAGTCCCTCTGTGTCCAGCAGCACCAGAGTTTGGTCAGCTTGTTTAGGATGAGGCACACACCACATCCAGATGCCCTTAGTCTTGGACTGTATGGTGGATCCCAGGGCAAATCCTGAAATTACAATAATAAAAAAAAATCTAAATATAGACAATTAAAAGAAACCCAGGCTAATTAAATTTATTTTAATACATTTAAACTTGTACAACTAAAAGTGAATTGCTCATGGGTACATTCAATAGGCCTACTCTGTAAACATTCTGTAACATAACTGAGCTCATAGTGTACTGACCGGTTTGCCCAAGTTGGAATTCCTTGCCTCCAGCCTTCCATATGCAACTGAGAGTTTCTCTTACATTATTATACCTGACATATGACAGTGTTTTTGTATTTTATTATCAGTGGTGTAAATAGTACAGAAAATGTGTACTTAAGTACAACTACTGTTACATTGCTCTGATAATACTCAATTACAAGTAAAATCTAAAAACATCTACAAGTGTTAAAAAAGTACTTAGGTAAAATAAAAAATACTCTCTTCAAAAACTACTCAGAGTAGCCTAACAGTTATTTTTTAGTTGGTGATAGTTAAATAATTTGTTAAAAACAATTGGAGATCCATTGAAAAAATAGTTACTTTCAACAACAGCAAAATGTAGCCTACCTTATTGGTTAAGTGTGTGTGTGTGTGTGTGTGAGGGGGGGGGGGTAAGATGAATAAAAGATCCTGCATTAAATACAAAGAATCATGACACTTTGTATGATTTTTCAATGATTCCTTAACACACTAGCATTTAATTATCAAACCACACAACGTGATTGATTTCACCATTTAGTCATACACTTGACAAACGGTTTAACATTGGCGGAATGGATGTACATGGGGAAGCGCTCCATGCCTTCACTGCAGCATGCATGGAGGACAGGGAGCATAATAACTTAACACTTATTAGTATCATAATTGTTTTGTTATTAACCAAACAGTGATTATGTGATTTCCAAGAATTAAAAATAACCACTTGCATTTTTGGCAACAATTTAGTCAAACCAGAACCTTGGGATTAACTTTCACCCATATATATGTCTATAGAAATAGAAATATAAGGTTTTAATTGTCATTCCTGATATACCTCAACATTTAAAAAACATTGTTGATGTAGGTCTGGGCCATAAAAATCCATTCCTTCTCTTTGTCTCCCTTTCTCTTCTTCCTTTTTCTCCTCCCCCCCAGGTAGACAAATGTTCCCCATGCTTTGGTGCGAATCCCTATAACCGCTCAGCCCCCTGACTCCCTCTGAAAGCTTTATCAGTTACTGAAATCAGGGGCGTCGTTAGACCCTTTTTACTGGGGCACGTGCCCCAGTATAAATTTGTTGTGCCCCAGTAAAATCTAAAGTTTTAACAGTTTACTTTATCAGTCAGTAAAATAATTTAGGTTGATTATCCCGGAAAAAATAAACGCAGCATCCCAATCAACGCTTGTAAAATCAAGCAGTTTAACCGAAAACACAAACCTACGCGTGCTCTTCTGAGCTTGCCAAATAGCCACTGCAGCCCGCACACAGAAGTCCAGGTGTCGGACTCGGCACACAAGTCACAATTGAGGTAGTTTCTAAATGATAGGCCTACCGATCATCTTATTTTTACTCAAACATAAAACAATATTACATGAAGCTAAAAAATATTTGTGTGCTTGCATTAACTATAGACGTCCCTGCCAAAGCTGATATCAAACTTGCATCCCTGAACTGTTGTTTAGTGGGTTAAGCAAGGGGAGTTTCTATAGACTAGCAGTGTTTTGTGGGCAACACGCTTGGGAGAAAAAAAAGGGATATGAAGAGGGGCCTGTGCCCCTGTACAGTTTTATCTCTAACAACGCCACTGACTGAAATGCTGGTGAAATGGTGGAAAATTTATTCAAATTGTAGGCTAGGCTACTCAGTGACGAATTGTGATTTTAAAAGTAGCAAAGTAGATTATGTAGCTTTGTTTGTAGCTTAATCGTATTTGTAGGCTACTTAAGTAGGCTACTTACAATGGGTCTAGGCCTACTCATAAAAGTAGGTCGACAATACCCGAAAAACTACTTAATTAGCCTACAGGAACATAGGACTAGTTGTAATTTGTTACTTTCAGTGCAGTTTATTTTTTTGTTTTAATTACCTGGTCTGCTCTCTGCCTGATTTACTCACCGTCGTTCCTGCCAGCCAGCTTGTTCATGAGGTAAGACTTGCCGGTGCGGTACAACCCGACCACCGACACTACGACGACGCGCTGACGGATCCTCATAAGGTGGTCGATGGCATCTGGGACAGGTCGAAGCACACCATCCACGTTGTCGATGAGGCACATTGGTGAATCCATTGCTTAGATACTGTATCAATGAGAAGGGAATTTATGTCCGGAATAGCAGTTAGTAAAATTGGTGTATCTGTATCTAAATCACGAAAAAAATATTTTTTAAATCAAGTTGCTTAATCAAAACGACAAATGTGTGGGCTTAGCTAATCACACGTTAGGTTGCAAACTTTTCGTACAGGCGAGAGGCGACTCAATTTGTTAGTAGACTTCTGCTAGACGTCTGAAGCTGTGTGCAACAAAATATGTTCTACTGCCGTGATATGGAACGCTGGGTTAACACTGAAGAAAGTACAGAAACTCCCGTCGATCCAGAACGATTTCATTCTTATTCATTCAAGCATTTTTGTGCTCTATTGTATAGGGTTAGATATAGACTGGAAATACAGGAATTCTAATCATGGTTAGATTGATGACATCTTCTGTGTTGCCAACCCCTGTGTTCTGTAGAAACTATAATGATAAGGAAATGCAGTTGTTATTAACTTGCAGACTTCGTTTTGGGTTTTTCCTGGGTAATATTGATAGAAGTTTATTAAATAGTGATATCGTGACAAAAAAGTAGCCTATAGATAGAACTACATACAACTCAATACAAATCTGAAATGAATAAAACACTCTTTATGGATGTATTTTTGTCCCTAATGAACAGGGGCTCCGCCAGGAATTTTGGGCCCCATGAAAAAAAAAACATAATTTCTAATAGACTAATAGATCATTTATATTAGTTTTTCTATTTTGGGGGCCCCTGTCAGTCAGTCCTAACTATTCCCCCCTATACGGCGCCCCTGCTCAGGAATATAATCATGCTCAGTTCTCTGTAGGGAGGTTGTAGTTCATGATCTTTGTATTTGTGGCCGTACCTGTGATAAGTATACAACATGTTAACTTGATTGAAATAAACGATTTACAGTAACTTATTATTACAATTACAAATTGTTTTGTAACTTAACAAAACAATATTTTTAAAATCAATATCTGTATTCAAATTTCAATTAAGCTTTATCTCAACTTTCCAGGAACTGTTTTGTTGAAGGTGGCTTTTTGCCTTGGGATCTCAAGTTTTAACAACAATAATATGCCCTATATCCCCTCCACCCGTAATGAATACCTTTCTTGAGTTCCAGAGAGTGCTCCAGATACCCGTCTGCAGTCACGTCTTTACCATCAATGTTGAGGTTCAGAGTAAAATCTCTGACTGCCCAGACAAAGTTAGGAAAGAACTGGACAAACTGGGCGTCCCCCCCCTCCTCTTCCCCCTCCTCACTGGATGAAGCATCGCTGGGGGACTTAACCTTGATTCTCTCTGACAGCTCCTTCACATAACTGGCATCTGGATAAGGATAAGAACAGGGACTAACAATAGGCAATGTTTTAGAATATCTACACTAGTTTACACTAGCTCCCCCATGCACAGGACCTGACCTTTGTCAGCAGTGGATCTTACTTTCAGTTTCAGTCTGACTTAGTTTCATCATGAGACACAGTGAGCAGACGCACCTCCAGACTGTCCTTGACATTGTGTACAAGAAATTCTCTTTCAGTTTCATAATGAACGGACAAAAATCCCCTTCCACTTCATAAAACCACCAAGGGAGTTTCCAAAGCAGACCAGTGATATCATGTTTATAAACTGGAAGGATACTGGAGGTTCTCCACAGCCTGGTTGTCTATGGTCCCTCGACTGTTATAGACCAGAGTGCTGCTGAGCAGAACAGCCAGGGAGAAAATCCAGGCATCGTTCTTGGAATCTCCCTGAGACAAAAATGCATTCAGTATGACAATGCCACATAGTGGCACATTTTCAACCTAGAACATTGTCTACTTTACAGCATTTCCTCCACCTTCTCTACGTCCCCTAGTCCCTCTGTGTCCAGCAGCACCAGAGTTTGGTCAGCTTGTTTAGGATGAGGCACACACCACATCCAGATGCCCTTAGTCTTGGACTGTATGGTGGCTCCCAAAGCAAATCCTGAAATAACAATAATTTAGAAAAATATTCAAATACATAGCTACAATGAACATAAACAGACCCAGGTCAATTATATGAGTGGCCGTGTATAACTTTAATACATTTAAACTTGTACAACTATAAGTGAATTGCTCATGGGTACACAATACTCTTACATTATTAAGTGAAGTATAACAGTTTGTTTTTTTTCATTTTTATTAGCTGGTCTGCACGACTTACTCACCGTCGTTCCTGCCAGCCAGCTTGTTCATGAGGTAAGACTTGCCGGTGCGGTACAACCCGACCACCGACACTACGACGACGGGCTGACGGATCTTCATAAGGTGGTCGATGGCATCTGGGACATGTCGAAGCACACCATCCA
This sequence comes from Hypomesus transpacificus, assembly GCF_021917145.1. NCBI lineage: Eukaryota > Metazoa > Chordata > Actinopteri > Osmeriformes > Osmeridae > Hypomesus > Hypomesus transpacificus. The sequence continues at coordinate 4,691,614 of NC_061082.1, read as the reverse complement.
CGTTGTCGATGAGGCACATTGGTGAATCCATTGCTTAAATACAGATGCGATATTCTCTAATCACACGTTAGATTGCTAACTTGGTAGGCTACAGACAATTTGCTAGTAGACCTGACCACAATTTGGTAGTAGCCCTGAATTTCAATTTGTTAGGAGACCAATTTGGTAGTAGACCTTAGCTGAAGCTGTGCGCAACAAAATAATTTGTACAGCTGTGTTGTATAACGCTGGGTTAAAAAGGAAGCACGGAAAGTCGCAGAGAGAGAGAGAGAGAGACAGAGAGAGAGAGACAGAGAGAAAGAGAGAGAGAGAGAGAGAGAGAGAGAGAGAGAGAGAGAGAGAGAGAGAGAGAGAGAGAGAGAGAGATCGTGTAGCTAACGAGGATGCTTTGGGAATAGAGGCTAACTAAGGTGTAGGGAACTGTGTGCGATTGCAGGATGCCAATAACAAGGCAGGGCAGGCTTCCCTGGGTGGTGCAGGATAGCGTTAAGTATGGTAAACAGGTCTGCAGGTGTAGCTAACAAGAACGCACAGGGAAAAACACAGCACCTCGCTGGAACCAGGGAAAAGATGATGCAAGTTCTGCCTGACACATTTTTATCAAAGATGTCTCTGATTTTGAGACACCGCCTCCGTTTTTCGAAGAATGCATGTCGTATTTCGTTTTAAGAGAAAGAAAGAGACAAAGAGAAAGAGAAAGAGGCACACAAACAACTCAAACAAACAGAGAAACGAAATTTGTGTGGGGAATTTTGGGGTTTCGAAAGTTATTGTTTTACTGTCTTGGGCTCACCTGGCCGATGTTGATAATAAATACTGTTTGTATGTCGCTTTGGAAACATCAAACATGACCAAAATATCTACTCTTAAGATATTGAAATATTTCAATTGAAATACTATGAGTGGTGCGTGAAAATTAAATATTCCTAATATTTGTATCTTGGCTGGGGGAATGACAACCCTTAGTGAATACAGTACAAAAAAAGAAATTATCATTTTATCATTAATTTAAAGTATCCACAGGACAAAATACCAATCCGACTAAAACCTTCGTCCACTTTCTTACACATGGTGGCGCTAGTACGGTTTCCATGCAACACAATCCCAAAACGGCAGAAGAATTTACCGTAATATGTCTACACATGTGCATTTAATTACTTTACAACCAAAACGCAGAGGTATCTTTAAGTAATGTTACGACAACGAAACTTGACCGTTTATTCGGTTTTGTTTTCAGACATAATTTACCTTTCAGTGCCAATAAAGGGAAATATTGACAGATGCTTTAAATGTCTTGATTTATTTAAAAAGGTTATTGTACTTTAAGGCATCGTACGTAAACGTGACCTTGCATGTGACGCTGCTGCCCCCTCGCTGACAGCAGTCCAACGTGTAGTGCAATTTTGTCACACCGAAGTTGTACGGTTTGATCAAAATGTTTGCATTAAAATCACAAGCATTAAAATCAGCGGCATACCTGCTAAAAACACAAACTATACATGCGGGCTTCCACAAGGGCGCCACCTGCTACGGGGCTAAAGTCGCAGTTGTAAGTAGCCTACTAGCTGGTAGCCATAGTTAGCTGGATCCACCTACCCAACTGCTTGTACTGTAACTAAAACCACTGTGATTGGAGTACAGTACTTTACAAACTAAACTATTCCACCCACACGAGTATATTATATTGCCAGGTGCTGTCAGGCTGTGGCGTATATGATGGAACTGAAATCCACGAAGCATCAGCGTGAGTGACGGATTTTTCTGATTTGTTGTATTCAAATGACTTGCAGATCAAACGCTTGTAAATTACTGGTGGAAATGTGGCCTATTCAGGCGACTACTTTGCGTTACCATACACTGCTAGATATATTCACCACAGCTTGGAGCAAACTTGACCCTCAGACGGTTTGTTTTGAGACGGTTTGTTTCGCCTTTCTCAGGATCCTGGTACATCTGAGCAGGGGCGGAGCTGAGGTCCAGATGTATGCCCCTGACGTCTCCCAGATGCATGTGATTGACCACAGCAAGGGCCAGCCGGCAGAGGAGTCCAGAAACGTCCTGACGGAGTCTGCTCGTATCGCCCGGGGCAACATCACAGACCTGGCCAAGCTGAGCGTCACCAACCATGATGCCGTCATCTTCCCAGGAGGCTTTGGGGCTGCAAAGAATCTGTAAGTGTCTTAACTTTGTTGTTTTTCTGGGTCGATTTACAAGTCTAATTGGAAAAAATTTACCTCACTTTAAGAGGAGAAACTAGTGGAGAAATAGGCTGACGCTTGATTTCTTGACGTTCCTTCCTGGTCTGACCGTTTGTTGTTCTGCAGGTCGTCGTTCGCGGTGGACGGAGCAGACTTCAAGGTGAACCAGGATGTTGAGCGTGTCGTCAAGGAGTTCCACAAAGCAGGCAAACCCATTGGGTAAGTGGATTATCATCACACTGCTGTAGCTGTCTATCTGCGAAGGAACACAGGTGGAGGTGAGGACCTGTAGAGACTGATATGCTATGCTTTCTACCTCAATTAAATTCAATAGTTTATTTATTGGCATGAATCAGTGAGCAGTGACCCTCCCTCCCTCCCAGTCTCTGCTGCATCGCTCCAGTGCTGGCGGCGAAGCTGCTTCCAGGTGTGGAGGTCACGGTGGGCCATGAGGAGGAGGAGGAGGGACGCTGGCCCTACGCTGGCACGGCCCAGGCTGTCAAGGCTCTCGGGGCCACACACTGTGTCAAGGAGGTCACCATATCCTTCACCTCTGGTCAGCCAGGATGACAGCTTTCAACCCGTCTGGCCTTCTCACATTACAGCGTAGAGTCTGAGAGGGGTAGGGTCGTTTGAGGGGTAGGGTCGTTTCTGTGTGGTTGGCTTGGGTATGAGTATGTTTGAGTTTCTCTGGGGCGTGATGGTATCGATGTTGTGAAGTTTTGTACATTGCGTTGTGTCGTTCACATGGGGGTTATTGCCAAATCAGCCTGACCCTGGCTTCCTTCATGACCTTT
>NC_061082.1:4662568-4688519 GCF_021917145.1 Hypomesus transpacificus | reverse complement strand
GACATATGTGTCAATGTCCGCTGAGCATATGTGTTTGTGGGCAGTTAGTATGGAGGGAGGGGGAGGGGGGGACTGATAGCTGCAACTCACTGTCTAACACGTCTCATTGGTGAAGGAACTCACCCGTTAAGAGAGACAGAGAGCAAGAGAGAGAGAGAGAGAGAGAGAGAGAGAGAGAGAGAGAGAGAGAGAGAGAGAGAGAGAGAGAGAGAGAGAGAGAGAGAGAATGAAACCGAGGTGGTTAGGGAGACAGTGTGTGGAGAACAGTTCTGTCAAGTGAGCAGCACGTCAGAGCCGAGGAGAACATGGGGGGTACAGACACACAGGGAAGTCCCCCCTCTCCTCCTGGTATCCTGGGCCTCCTTCACTCGATCCCAGCGTCGTGGGACAGAGAGGAACCCCCACACCACAGCCTGAGAGCAGGCTGCTACACCAGACCTGTCCCTGATGCACCAACCCAGTATATTTTCTCTCTATACTTTGAACGAGTATACTTTTTTTCCCTTCAGGTCTGGGCATGAACTGGCCCTTTGTGATGAGGGTGTGGGTGTGTGTATCTGTCTGGCATCATGTTAGGCCTTGCTGAAGGCAGTCACTTGTTCCACCTCCCATTGTCTTAGTGGGGAGGCTGTTGGAGTGTGTGTGTGTGTATGTGTGTGGGGGGGGGCTAGGGGCTGGGGTAAATTAGCAGGGTGGTGGTGGTGGTGTGATCTAATGGAGCATGCTGTTATCAGAGAGACAGGCCCCTGGTGGTGGGGGGGGGGGTGACGTCAGCCACATTGCCTCACAGGCACACTGGGACAGGGAAGCACACTGGGGTCACTGAGGGCTCTGGATGGGGAGCACCCGGGATTCAAACCAAGGACACTCTACTGGTTGGTTTTGTGATACAAGTATTTAGTCATGTGTGTTGGAGTTGGGCTGTGGCAGCAGCTGTTAAAAGACACTGATGGGTACCCAACAATGTAATTGATTCTTGGTTTGCTCACTTTTTGTATTGGGTGTTTTATTTTGTACAATAATGAGCAAGGTATGGTTTCTAAAAAGGACATTTAAATGCTTTTAAATACACAAAGTACAGTTTGCTTCAGTTGAATTGTATCAGAAATATATATTAAAAAATGTGTTGCTACTCTCACTACTCTGCTCGTGAAGTCATCCTTCCTTTGTGCTAACCACAGTTGAGTCTGTGGTTTCTCACTGCTGTAGAGCTCAACACTTTATTATCTTTCAAGAAAGGTGACAGTATTATCACTATTATCTTGGTGTTCTTGAGGTAGCGAGTGAGAAAGATAGCACACCTGTTGCTGAATTATTTGTATACATCCTTGGGATTTTCCACCTTTTGAAACTGCAGGCAAGAAGTTACAGACGCTCTTTTTAGATGTAGAACTACGGCGCCCTCTGGTGACGATCATCAACTATAATCGAATCGATTGCTCCGGCATCATCTTGCTATGCCTTGTTGTACTGCCGCTCTAGTCTCGCTCCATAAACATTCGGAAATAACTCGATTCATTTGAAACTAAAATGTTTTAAAAACCACTGGCTGGGTTGAATATTAGCTAGTTCTCATAAAAAAAAATGGAAAGGAAAAAGTTTAATATTAACCTCGACGACTCTGCTTTCACTAAGAAAAGAACACCGGTTAGTGATAGTGTAACGACGTTATTAGCTCCATAGATGGGGCTAAGCTAGCTAGCTGCTATACCTACTATCCCCTACTATTGTGTTCCTATCAAGTTTATTCCGCATATATGTGCATACAATGTGCAAAGCTAGCTAGCTATGTGTTATCAATGTTAGCTTGTAGCATATTGCTTTCTTTGTAACTGGCTTGTTGCATTGCTTGTCTTATTTTACACTTGGTAACAAAACATAACAGGAATTCTCTGCATCATAAACACGTCTCTCTCCCGCAGGTGAAGCCCCTGTTTCAGCCGTCATCAAAGGCAGGCCTTACTGTCTCAACCAAGTCTGAATCTTCTAATCTGCCAGTACCACCTCTATCGGCCGGCCAACCACAATCCTATGCAGAGTTCGTCGTCCAGAGCAGTAGCCACGCACGTCATCCTCCACCTCGCCTTCCTTCCAACCTGCACAAGGAAGACGCTGCGCCCAGGGCGACAGCCAACAACGCAGAAAGAAGCACAGGAGAGGAGCTTGCCACTTCCAAGCCGGATCCTAGTGTAGAGGTTCCTGGCGGGTCTGACATGGGTTCATCCTCCGCAGTAAGGGCTGTGAAGCCCTGTGAAGAGCTTGGAGAGGCTGGGGGGGCCAGTGATGGAGGTGGACCTCCAGGAGGTGAGCAGGAGGAGTGCCTGGGTGCTGGGAGGGAACAGCAACAGGCGGAGGGTCACAAGGTTGGCCCAAGCAGCCTGGGCCCCAGAGCGGTGGGGTCGGGGAACAGCATCATTGTCAGCCCTCGACAGGTACGACCGATAAATGAAACAGCCGGAGTAAAGAAACTGTGATCAATGGTTGACTGTGTAGATTGCTAGTGTCCCTTGTTTTCTAGTCTGTTGTTATCTTCGAACCAAAGCGATATTAGTTGTTGTCGTCGTGGCAAATACTTGCAGTGTCTGTTCTGTGCAGAGAGGAAATCCAGTTCTGAAGTTTGTAAGGAGCGTTCCCTGGGAGTTTGGAGAAGTGGTGCCTGACTATGTCCTGGGACAGACCACGTGTGCTCTCTTCCTCAGGTCTGAATCTGCTGTGTGTGTGTGTCATGCATGAGTGTGTGTGTATCATGCATTGGTGTGTGTGTGTCATGCATGTGTGTGTGTGTGTATCATGCATGTGTGTGTCATGCATGTGTGTGTGTATGTCTCGTGCACTTATACACGTGCTTGAGACAGCTTTTCACTTAGTTGTGTTGTCACCTTTGCCCTACTGTGTGGTTATTCTGCTGTTGGAAGATTGTACTGTCTCACGTCCCACTCACTGTCTGAAAGATCTCAAGTCTACCACAGTTGCTCTTTTCCTGTTGCATATGATTTCCTACACACACTCACACACACACAAACACACACACACATACACACACACAGAAAGATGGTCAGGACCTTAAGACCAATGAGCTAATTTCTCCAGTTGTGTTCTTACTCATTTCATTCTCTCTCTTTTTCATTGGAAAACATGTGTTTCGGTTTTGACCCATTTCAAACCTGCAGTCTGAGATACCATAACCTCAACCCTAACTACATCCACGACCGTCTAAAACAGCTAGGACAAACCTTCATGCTCAGGGTCCTCCTGTTGCAAGTGGATGTGGTAAAGTATTTATTAAACACCCCAAAACATCTCTTGACATTTATCGTTTCACAACATATTTTCTCGACAATGCCAGTAAAACCCCTCCTCTAATCTCGGATGTGATTGGTTGCATCTTGTAGAAAGATCCACACCATTCGCTGAAAGAGCTGGCTCGGATCTGCATCATGGCTGACTGCACTCTCATCCTGGCCTGGAGGTGAGACACGGGTCAACAATGACTTACATGTTTGTTTATAGGTAGCAGACGTAACATGAGATTAAACCGAGTGTATTTTCCCGGGGGAAATTAGTCTGGGTCTCAGTACAGCACCTGCTATATTTATTCGATGCTATGTATAGGTACCAAGACCCCCTGGCCCCAATACTAATAAAACATTACCCATGTGCTCTGAAAACTTAATTTAAGAGCTATAAACCTAAGACAGAGCTATAATTTTACAGAAATGAATCCTCTCCGATCCTCACCGGGTCGAGGGATAAGGGAACCTGTGATGAGCAGTTTCATGACCCAGCCACGTGTGGAAGCACAGATCTACCATGCCCACGGTGGGCCCGTCTCACATAACTGTCTTTACTCCATCTATTCCAGCCCCGAGGAGGCAGGGCGCTACCTGGAGACGTTCAAGTCTTACGAGAAGAAACCTGCTGACCTGCTGAAGGAGCAGGTGGAGAAGGACTACCTATCTAAGGTACCTGGAACCTTTTCACACATTCACCTTTGGGAAGCTGTACTCTTTCTGCCTTACAACGCCAGCATCCTTAAACATGCACCAGATCTTCAAAATATATTTGAGATATCTCCTTTCAGGCTGGTTTGCCCAGTTGGGACCAGTTCTTAACTAGTTGCTGTATGCTCTGGCTGACTACCTCATAACTGTTTTGGTTGCTTTCAAAGGTGACTGACTGTCTGACCACAGTTAAGTCTGTCAACAAGACTGATGCCATAACCATGCTGTCCACCTTCTCTGTGAGTGGATGTTCGAGAGGCCCTTGGGTTCTCTGTACCATAACCATGCTGTCCACCTTCTCTTTGGGGTGTTTGAGGGGCCCTTGGGTTCTCTGTATTCATGCATCCTGAACACCCTTCCTTGTCATACTAGAATAACATTCCGTTTTCTTCACAATCAACTAGAGGAATTACTATTTTATGGTGTACTGTTGTATGATATTAATGTCTATGATCTTGACTTGTTTTGCAGTCCATTGAGGGTATCATCAAGGCTTCTAAAGAAGACCTGGTGTTGTGTCCCGGGCTGGGGCCACAGAAGGTGAGAGTACTGGAGAGGAGGACTGAGACCAGGGTGACAGTACTGGAGAGGAGGACTGAGACCAGGGTGACAGTACTGGAGAGGAGAGGAGGACTGAGACCAGGGTGACAGTACTGGAGAGGAGAGGAGGACTGAGACCAGGGTGACAGTACTGGAGAGGAGAGGAGGACTGAGACCAGGGTGACAGTACTGGAGAGGAGAGGAGGACTTAGACCAGGGTGAGAGTACTGGAGAGGAGGACTGAGACCAGGGTGACAGTACTGGAGAGGAGGACTGAGACCAGGGTGACAGTACTGGAGAGGAGAGGAGGACTGAGACCAGGGTGACAGTACTGGAGAGGAGAGGAGGACTGAGACCAGGGTGACAGTACTGGAGAGGAGAGGAGGACTGAGACCAGGGTGACAGTACTGGAGAGGAGAGGAGGACTTAGACCAGGGTGACAGTACTGGAGAGGAGAGGAGGACTTAGACCAGGGTGACAGTACTGGAGAGGAGAGGAGGACTGAGACCAGGGTGACAGTACTGGAGAGGAGAGGAGGACTTAGACCAGGGTGACAGTACTGGAGAGGAGAGGAGGACTGAGACCAGGGTGACAGTACTGGAGAGGAGGACTGAGACCAGGGTGACAGTACTGGAGAGGAGAGGAGGACTGAGACCAGGGTGACAGTACTGGAGAGGAGAGGAGGACTGAGACCAGGGTGACAGTACTGGAGAGGAGAGGAGGACTGAGACCAGGGTGACAGTACTGGAGAGGAGAGGAGGACTGAGACCAGGGTGACAGTACTGGAGAGGAGAGGAGGACTGAGACCAGGGTGACAGTACTGGAGAGGAGAGGAGGACTGAGACCAGGGTGACAGTACTGGAGAGGAGAGGAGGACTGAGACCAGGGTGACAGTACTGGAGAGGAGAGGAGGACTGAGACCAGGGTGACAGTACTGGAGAGGAGAGGAGGACTGAGACCAGGGTGACAGTACTGGAGAGGAGAGGAGGACTGAGACCAGGGTGACAGTACTGGAGAGGAGAGGAGGACTGAGACCAGGGTGACAGTACTGGAGAGGAGAGGAGGACTGAGACCAGGGTGACAGTACTGGAGAGGAGAGGAGGACTGAGACCAGGGTCTAACACTAGTCTAACACACTTAGGCAGATCTTTACTGCTTCTTTAGTCTGAAGTCGTAACACCATCATTAAATCTTTGGTTCTTCTTTCTGATTTGGTGTCTGTGTCTGTGTGCCCCCCTGTATGTGTGCCCCACTGTATGTGTGCCCCCCTGTATGTGTGCCCCCCTGTATGTGTGCCCCTGTCTGTGTGCCCCCCTGTATGTGTGCCCCTGTCTGTGTGCCCCCCTGTATGTGTGCCCCTGTCTGTGTGCCCCCCTGTATGTGTGCCCCTGTCTGTGTGCCCCCCTGTATGTGTGCCCCTGTCTGTGTGTCCCCCGGTATGTGTGCCCCTGTCTTGCAGGCCCGGCGTCTCTATGATGTGCTCCACCAGCCCTTCTTAAAGTCCAGGAAGAAGGAGAGCTGACTGGGCCTTTTTCCCAGTCTTCATCAGTGCCTGGCCCCTGTCTGGCCCCTGTCTGACTAACCTATTTCACATTGTAACCTACAGCAACAATGCTTGTTGGTTTGTGAAATGAGGACAGGAAATCTGTTGTACAGAACTGTGGTTTAGTGCTGAACCAAGCCTTGGCTTGCTTCCAATATGAAACTTTGCAGAGTTCTATATTTGAAGAGAATGGAGCATCATGAAAAGAGGCTGGTGGTGTTCATTAACCACATGGAGAGATTCAGTATTTGACTTGTAATGCCTTTTGGAAAGGAATTGAAAAGACAATATGTGGTGTTTTTATTCTTTTTACAACATGTGTGTGCTTCTTAAGTACATATTCTACGTTGCCTGTAAAATATTTTTTGTATTTTATAGCTTTTTTCTCAATAAAGATGATTAACAATTCCAAATGAGTCTGTTAGTGGTTTTCAGATAAACAGACTGATGGGATCTTCCTCTTCTAAAAGCAAGGTGTGATATTTCCATTCTACCTCTGCTCTCCTTCTGAATCAACTGAGACCACCAACCAACCAACCAACCACCTTTCCTGTGTGTGACTGCACAGCTTTTGTAGTGTGTGTTGGTGGGAGTGGTGATACAGCTTATATAGCTAACAGGAGTTCCCAGAATCTATACAACAACCATGTGTCTGCTGTATCTGGTGGTCCTAGTCCAGCTTCTTGCCACCTCTGGTGAGTTTCTATTCACTACATTTTCCTGAACCCCTGAGCTGTTTCCTGGCAGACTAGTCTTATGTCTCTTATCTTCAGTCTAGTTTTGATTCTCGCAATAACCCTCTGTTAAACTTTGTTCGGCATTCATCGTTTTGTGGTTATCTTGCGACATCACCGTAACTGGGGCCTGTACTACGAATCAAGATTTGGCGTTAGCGAGGTAACTTCAGGTTCAACCCAGGGTTTTCTGTACTACGACGGTGGATCACTTGTTACCGGGGTAGATCGCCATGGTAACACATGCTGAACGGCTAACCTGGTCGGGAGCAGGATAAGTTGGAGATCAGAGATCAACCGGTATAAAACCCCGCCCATTAACTCATTCTTGACGATAATGTCGTCACTGTTCATAGTAGATCCTGTGCAGCTTGGTGTGCGGATAGTGAGAGGTGCGCTCAGAAGAGCCAGAACATTTAGAGACCAACAAAACCCTTTCGCATTCCCTGAGTATCTTTCTGAAAGATATAGATTCTTAACAGAGGGAATTACGTATATTGCCAGCTTCTTGAGCCGTATGTTGCCAGTGCGACGCATTGAAGCTGTGCACTCAGTCCCACAGACTAGCGTTTCGTTATTTCGCTATGGGTAGTTTTATTGTGTGGGTGATGCGGAGTGATGAAAAATAGACTCTAATATGTTGACAAAATGAAACAAGGTTTTTCACTCAATGTTCTGATTTCCGTTCTGGAAATGTATGCAAAGAATATCATATTTTACAACTTAATCATTTGCTCATTTAAACATAGGCCTACATTTACAGGAAACTATTAATGAAAACATAATTTGACCTACTATTAGTTATCAACTTGAGAGGTTTCATGTTGATATGTTATCCCTATTCAGGGTGTCTCCCCTTAACCCTTTTGTCCTTGGGTTGCTTTGACCCATTTTCTAATCATTTCCATATCAGAAATTGGGGTTTCTTTCAACCAAAACCTTTCAAACCAAAAAGAACAATGGGTATCTGTACAAAGCTCTTCACAAGTGATACATAAATGATCATTTCACTACTTTCATTGAATTTTGATGTTTCATTCACTTTTATAGCATTTTTTCAAAAATAATAAATAGGACATTGAAAGAGAGAAGTGGTGAAAAACCCCACAAAAGATTCAAAAGGCACAACAAAAAAGCCACAAAAAGGTATAAAAAGACCAAAACGTAGACAAAAGTTTAACAAATACATCCTCATGTGTTCTCCCTCCCCTATGAACAGGAAAAATATGTCAGTGTAACTAAGTTTAGTGTCATTCATTCAGTCATGTACTATCTCTTCTCATATTCCAGTTTTTCTGTCTCCAGCCTTGTTTTTTTTTTTTTAAAAGCCTCTTATAATCGAGCTCCAGGGTTCTTTTATACAGGGCCCTCACATTGTCTGCTCCAACCTGAAACAAATGAAGAACATTGTCCCTTTGCAAGGCACACTTGGAGAAAGTTGAAGGTGTCCATTTGACTACTGTGGTTCATTGCTTATACCTTGTGTCTTTGTCTTGGCCTTGAAATGGAGGCCCTAGGCTCAGGGGGAGGAAGAAGTTCCTCTTCCTGCTGAGTTTAACACCATAGACATTTAATCAATTGAGTCATATTTGAAATTAGCACTTTAAGGACTTGTGTCTTATGTTGAAACCACCACCATTAGTAAGTCATTATAGACACTTCAATCACAGCCACACGTTCACACACTCTCACCATCTGTGTTGCAAGTGGTAAATAAAACTCAAAAGTGTACCCCCAAAATGAGCAGGCAGACACAGCTTCCTGATCATCTAGGACCTCCACTTGAGAAAGTAAATGGTATATTTGATCAATATTCAGCAACCACATATGGCATACATACTGGCGTATGACTATTAGTTTCACTGTTACCTCTGTATAGCACAGTGGGACGACAGTGGGTGGTGGCAGCAACACCACTGTATTTCCTGTCACTGCAGAGAACAGTAATACATTTCACTCCTACAATATTCATAAATAATTGTTGAATGAACATGGTCACATAGATTACTTGAAACATTCATATGCCTGGGCTTCCAACCTGCTGCCACCAGTTGCCTAATTTTTCTTCATGTTGACTGCAGGCAATTTCATTGTTCTTATAGGTCTTTTGTAGCAATACAATGTCCTACAAAAGGGACTTATTCAGGCAATTCAGCCTTGTACTTGTTGGCCTTAAAATATGTGCAAGTATTGCCTACTGCTACTTACCGTTTTGAATTATGGTTTTATATTTATTTAGCATTTGCTCCAACGATCGTTTGCCACTGCAGGGTTGCAACTAAAATAATACAGCAACATAAGTTTAACGTTGTGGAATGCACCCGTGTAATTATGGTCACATCTTCAATAAGTCATGTTGGCCTTGCTCACGCATTTACAGCGTATGCTATTTCTTGCCAGCTTGGCAGCAGCGACTTTGTTGAATTGTGCCTGTATTACATGTCTGTATTCCTGATATGCTTGTATTACAATATTTCACACAGGAGGAGTAGACAAAGTTTGTAAGATTATTGTCTGCTCCTCCTGCGTGAAATATGCGGCTCTTGTTTCGTCCATGTTTGCGATTGGACATACGATGCAAACACCGCCCCTTTATGTGAACGCTCACTTCTCTAGATTGGAAAGATCTGGGTTGAGTTAGAGAGTTGATAACTGCCGTCGCAGTACCGCTTATCGTGACTGCGATTGTTAGGCTTCGCGTAGCCGGGTAACTGAAAGTAATCCAGAGCATGTTGATCTTGATTCGTAGTACAGGCCCCTGGTGTGTTGGGGAAATGTTTAGCAGGACATACAGTCTGAACAGTTAACCTTATCTCATTTATTGTTTGCGATATGTATTTCCTCCTCTAGGGGCATCTCAGAGTGGTATAGTGGGAGGTAGGGAAGCTAAGAAGCACTCCAGGCCCTACATGGTGTCCCTCCAACACAAAGGAACACACTGCTGTGGGGGAATGCTGATCCGGGAGGACTTTGTCCTGACTTCCGGACACTGTTTAGAGTCAGCCATTTTCCTTCTTTATGTTACACCAGACATAGTGTGATGTGTGTTGGCACAATGACAGTCATCCTTATTTTGTGGATGGAATTGGTCAATAAACTGCTCTCCTGTGTCCATTTAGACTGGAGGAGTTTGAAATGCAGGGAATCACATCTCAAATATGTTTGTGTTCTAGCTGAACAACATAACTATTCAACCTTACTATTTATATCTGTACTTTCTGACAAAATCTACATTAATCAAATTCCATTTGAGAAAATGTGCCAAAAATACATCTAAACTGAATAATACACAGGTAGGTAGACAGACAGGTAGCACATCCAATCATTAGACTTAAAACGGTCTTAATGATTTTTCAAAACATTGTCAAATATGACAAAAAAGTGCTTCTCAACAACATTGCCTACACCATCTTTAATATAGATAACCAAATTCCAAGTAAAACGTTACATTTTTGTAGTGTACCTTACCCCTTACAAATGTGGTTCCATATTTATTATCAGGTCTCACCCTTTAACGGTCGTCCTCGGTGCACACAGTCTATCCAAGCCTGAGAAGACTCAGCAGAAGATAGAGGTGACCCGTTACCTTCGCCATCCTCTACACCTGAAATATAATCAGACTGAATATGATGTCATGCTACTAAAGGTAAATATCTAGACATTTAAGATGTATGGCTCCACCACAGATAGTTGATGAAAAATCTAGATCTAATCACTGAAAGAGTTCCATAGATAACCTAAAATTAGAAAAATAACAATAAACTTGTGAAATTTACAGTACATTTGGATTTTCTTTCCATTTTACAGCTTAAGACAAAAGCCAAACTGAATAAGTTTGTGAAGCTCATTGGTCTCCCTAAGAAAAATGGGGAAACTTCAGCAAACGTGAAGTGCTCTGTAGCTGGCTGGGGCATGGTGGAGTCTGAGACGTCTGCATCAGATGTTCTGATGGAGACCACCGTCAAGACTGGGAGTAACTCTGATTGCAAGCGGGTGTGGCAGCAGCACTTCAAACCTTCACAGATGATGTGTACTCTCACTGACGCAGGAAAAGGATTTTGCCAGGTAATCACTTGTTGAGGTTAAGTCAACGTCCAGTCATTGTCAGTTGGTCAGTTAGTACTAGCTTATTCAAGGTAGTACAGTAGGTACTAGTGAAACAATTGATAGAAGTAGTTTGAGTTGCGTTCTTCAAGTTTTAAATGTGTTTGTTTCACTTCCCAGGGAGACTCTGGTGGGCCTCTGGTTTGCAACACAAAGGCGCAGGGAATTGTGGCTTTTAATTATGCGTCCAACTGTAAAGACACGAGGTATCCACATGTATACATGAAAATCCCTTTCTTCATGCCCTGGATTAAAGAGATGCTGAATGCATAGGTGTTTTTATGACTGAATGACAAATGTATTTGTTAAATCTTTGTTAGTATAAAGGTATTATCAACAAATAGCAATATTTTTTTTTCAGCTATTACTTGTTGTATTTGATCACAATAAATGTTTGGCTCCAGTTATCAATATGGGATTAAGGAATTGAAAAGACAGTATGTGGTGTTTTTATTCTTTTTACAACACGTATGTGCTTCTTAAGTACATATTCTATGTTGCCAGTAAATGATTTTTGGTATTTTATAGCTTTTTTCTCAATAAAGATGGTTAACAATTCCAAATGAGTCTGTTAGTGGTTTTCAGATGAACAGACTGATGGGTTCTTCCTCTTCTATAGGCAAGGTGTGATATTTCCATTCTACCTCTGCTCTCCTTCTGAATCAGCTGAGACCACCAACCAACCAACCACCTTTCCTGTGTGTGACTGGCACGGCTTTTTGAGTGTGTGTGTGTGTGTTGGTGGGAGTGGTGATACAGCAGCCTATATAGCTAACAGGAGTTCCTGCATCTCTACACACCAACCATGTGTCTGCTGTATCTGGTGGTCCTAGTCCAGCTTCTTGCCACCTCTGGTGAGTTTCTATTCACTACATTTTCCTGAACCCCTGAGCTGTTTCCTGGCAGACTAGTCTTATGTCTCTTTTCTTCAGTATAGTCTTGATTATCGCAATAACCCTTAGTTAAAATTTCTTTGGTATTTGCTATTTTGTGGTTATCTTGTGACATCACCACAACTGGTGTGTTATAGAAATTTCGCAATACAGTCTTCTGTTCATTTATCATTTAGTCATTTTTACATTTAGTCATTTTAGCAGACACTCTTATCCAGAGCAACTTACATTTAGTACAAGGACATTCCCCCCAAGGCAAGTGGGGTGAAGTGCCTTGCCCAAGGACACAACGTCATTTGACACGGCCGTAAATCGAACTGGCACCCTTCAGATTACTAGCCCGATTCCTTAACCACTCAGCCACCTGACTCCCATAAATGTATCACTTGCAATATGCATTTTCTCCTCTAGGGGCATCTCAGAGTGGCATAGTAGGAGGTAATGAAGCTAAGCCTCACTCCAGACCCTACATGGCATCGCTTCAGACCAGGGGGAGCCATACTTGCGGAGGGGTGCTGATCCGTAAGGACTTTGTCCTAACTTCAGCACACTGCCTAATGTTAGTCATCACAGAAGTCCATGTGTACTGTACACTGGATCATTGTGGTTGCTGTGAGATGCTGATGAATATCTGCAGTACTTTTGCTAATACTTATTTTCATCACTGCTGACAGGACAAGACAGGAACCCTTAATGGTGGTGCTGGGAGCACATAACATCAGCAAAAAGGAGAAGACACAGCAACATATTCCCATTCAAAAATACTATCCACATCCTAAATATAAATACCCACAAAATGACATAATGTTACTCAAGGTATATTATTTATTTATGATATATTATTATATAAAGTAGATTAGACAGTTGCAATACAGTGTAATTTATAATAATGCTTAACCTGATGTGATAAAAGTTTGGTATTGCTTCTCAAGTCATTGACAGTCTCATTAACTGTAACAAAGAGCATGTTTCATATACTATGTTGAGTCCTGAGCCTTCTTTCCCTTTTACAGCTTAAGACAAAAGCCAAACTGAATAAGTTTGTGAAGCATATCGGTCTCCCGAAGAAGAATGGGAAAACTCCAGCAAACATGAAGTGCTCTGTAGCTGGCTGGGGCATGGTGGAGTCTGAGACGTCTGCATCAGATGTTCTGATGGAGACCACCGTCAAGACTGGGAGTAACTCTGATTGCGAACAGGTGTGGGAGCAGCACTTCAACTCTTCACAGATGATGTGTACTCTCACTGACGCAGGAAAAGGATTTTGCCAGGTAATAACTTGTTGAGGTTAAGTCAACGTCAAGTCAGTGTCAGTTGGTCAGTTAGTACTAGCTTATTCAAGGTAGTACAGTGGGGAAATAGTCAAACAATTGATAGAAGTAGTTTGAGTTGCATTCTTCATGTTTTAAATGTGTTTGTTTCACTTCCCAGGGAGACTCTGGAGGGCCTCTGGTTTGCAAATCAAAGGCCCAGGGAATTGTGGCTTTTAATTATGCGCCCAACTGTAAAGACACGAGGTATCCACATGTGTACATGAAAATCCCTTTCTTCATGCCCTGGATTAAAGAGATGCTGAATGAATAGGTGTTTTTATGCCTGATGGAAACATGTATTTGTTAAATCTTTGTTAGTATAAAGGTATTATCAACAAATAGCAGTACATTTTTGTCAGCTATTACTTGTTGTATTTGATCAAATAAATATTTGGCTCCAGTTATCAATAAGGGATTAAAACTTCATGGGCAATTTATCCTTTACTGTGTCCTTGTGCTGTGTGATAGTCTAAAACAGTAGAAAATTGTGATGTCAATTGTAATCAACAGAATGGCCTGTTCTAACAGCACACCTGGATTCAGGACACATAAGCAATCTTTTTTATTGCAGTATCTGTACAGCAATTATTTGTTTGTATTTTCTTAGTTAACCAATTACTACTAATTCTTCATTTATTGAAGAAATTCAACAACCTGCATCCTTTCTGTGTCATCGTATTACTGTATTATCTCATTACATATGACAAGCACGAGCGCCACAAAATATACAATCAACTTGCTAATGTAGCAAAAATCTGAGAAAGTGTAGCATTACATTAGCATCAGTGTGGAAGAGAAAACCCAGTCTATGTTGGAAACATCTTCGTAAATAGACGTGCAAATGCATGTCAAAATTCCCCCTGTGCACCAACACCACTACTTCTTAAAGCAATCAACACAACCATGTTTTATTTCTATTTACAAATTGTCTTATTAGGAATTAAATCATGCGTGGGAAACAGAAGAACGTAGAGGAAGAGAGAAATGCTGTGCGGCAGAGTTACAACCACAGACCGCTGCTGTGTGTCTGCAGGCTCAGTCGTAGTGTTGGCTTTTGAAGTTGAACCTTTTTCGCTCTGTGAAACCAGTCATCTGAAGAGAGGGGAAGTAAGATACAGAATGAACAGGTGACTGTATCAGCATGTTATGTACTTAAACTGAGGACACTGAAAGACAAAACAACATTATACGTACTTGGCTTGGATCTCTTGTGAAATATCTCTTTTCGATGACCTAACAAAGATGGGAGAGACAACAGACTGCTCACATACAAACTTAAGTAAACTATTCAGTTTACTGTTTGTGTTCCATTTGTAGTGCATGCCAATACACACACACATATATACAGTATATATTTACAATCATCATAACATCTCACCTTGTCAAAGAACCTACTTAGCTTCACTGCATTAGAGGTACCGGCAGCTAGATATCTTGTATTGGTGGAGTCCTGCAATATTAGCAAATGTACCATAACAAAGCTGTTCCAATGGCTTACGGTACAGAACTAGGCTAATTGGCGTTGCACATTAGCGGTGGCTAGCTTCATGGTTGCAGAGGACTCCAACAGGAAAGGTAAGAGGTAGCTACCAGATTGATCTCTTCGGCGTTGAAGTCTTCAGAGAGGAAGGCTGTCCTGTTGAGAACATCGCTGCGCTTGTTTTCTGGGATCTGGTCAAACTTGGTGCCGATCAACAACAAAGGCACTGCGTTCTCAGCAAACTGCTCTCTGTCATAATCACTGAAGCATCCACACAAACGAGGGGATATTTCAAAACACTAGCACAAAAAGCTAAGCAATATCTTAAGTACATTTACATTTAGTCATTTAGCAGACGCTCTTATCCAGAGCGACTTACAGTACGTACAGGGACATTCCCCCCGAGGAAAGTAGGGGGAAGTGCCTTGCCCAAGGACACAACGTAATTTGACACGGCGGGGAATCGATCCGGCAACCTTCTGATTTCTAGCCCGACTCCCTCACCGCTCAGCCATCTGACTCCCATCCATAGTTATGTATGTAAGTTACAATATTAGTAGATGTAGTAGCCTATTAAATAATTATTCTCTGTTATGTGCTAGAGAGTCAGATGGCCAAGAGGTTAGGGAATCGGACTAGTAATCTGAAGGTTGCCAGATCGATTCCCGGCCTAGGAAATGACGTTGTGTCCTTGGGCAAGGCACTTCGCCCTACTTGCCTCGGGGGGAATGTCCCTGTACTTACTGTAAGTCGCTCTGAATAAGAGCGTCTGCTAAATGACTAAATGTACATGTGCTGACTTGTGACAAAACAAACCCGTTTGAGACGATAACTCCTGTTGGCGACGAGTCTCTGTTTAAGGCTTCTAACGACCAGCGATATAGATTTTGGGAGGATTTCTTGTTCGTCAGATCGTGAACTAGTATAATGCCTGCAAAGATGCACAATACGCATTGTTACTATCTAATCCATGGACGTTTTAGTTTTCTGAATGCTTTAAACCCACAAAGTATCCTAATCACCATTGACTGAGTTGTAGAAAACCGCTCTGGTGCTTTTCACACTACTAGCACTTCCCACTGACCCTCCAACATCCCATAATTCAATGTAGAAGGTCTTCTCCTCCGGGGTACCTTCCTTGTAGTCATGCGCCTGTAATGATATTTTATAAACAACCCTCAAAGCAACACATGACAGTTGTCGCAGCCAGGAACCAACCGACTGATCGCTAGTTGAGTCACTCAGCGCTTCCTTCTTACCCGCACATCTACTGAGCAACCAACGGTCCATGAAGGATTCCCCAAAACCTGATTTTGACACAGCAGATGGACTAATGAAGACTTCCCCACACCTGTCACGGAAAAGACAGGAGGACAAATTGTAGTTTAGCCTCCTACAACTAAAAGTTGGATAGTATGTAAGAATAGGCCTACACACTGGTCGATTGTTCGGCTAGCCTAGCTATGTTACAAGCTAACGTTTACATGAGCTCAGTTAACTGTTCAAACGTGTATTCTTATTTAGTGTTCGATAACAAGCGCTTGTTTAACAACAAGCTCTGTTTCTTTGCTAACACAGGCAGGGCCGTAATAGCAGCTAATCGACATACTTTTCCGTAAATAAACCAACTTTAGACAAAACCAAGTCAGCAAACATATCCTTTATTTATGTCATACAGGTGAAAATACTATTATCTATTTAAAATATAATAATTATAGCGCTACTTACCGGAATCTCCCAAAACTAATACTTTCACTCTGTCAAGAGAAGCCATTTTTGTGAACTGGAAGCACATCAAAGTATCCCCAGGCCTCAAACAACGTTGCACTCTGATTGGACATAGTTTTGTTTACTGGGTTTCATTTCCGGGACATCAGTGAAGCGTGATACACGAAACAATCGCCTGAACTTGATTACAGGAACAAATGTAATCTTATATAGTAAGCGACGCTTTTTCTGTTTATTAAAATACAGAAAGTGAAATGTACACAAACCTTATACGCTTAGCTCTTTGTAGTGCTATTAGTCTCGCCTTTTACGTTTTGACTTGAACCATCAATCAGCTAGCTAGCTAGCTATTAAATGTGTTGTTAGCTAGACTTAACTAGCTATCTTGACTAGTTTTGCTGTTTTTATTGCAAAAGTAGAAAATACTTTTTTTCAGGCAAATGCACTAATCAGGAGTAACTTGAAACAAATGGCAATGTTGTAGAGATTGACCAGTTGAAGAATCGTAACTAGCATGGCTGTCAAACATTTTTGACTCAACCGCATGTCGCTCGGTAGCAACTAGTTGTAGCTAGTAACGTGAACTAGCAGGCTGGTGAGCCAACGTCGGCAAGATATTTAGTTGGCATAGCAGAACGTCAGCATTTTCATGTGCTTTAAATGGTATTTCTAGGCAACGCCTAGTCGAGTTATCCAGTTGGCAGTTAGTAGACAGGTTATTACGACAGCCAGCTTAATTATCATGTTGTGTCGTCTTGTGAAGAAATTTGCAATCGTTTAATCGTTACTCTACAGAATCCATTCCCACGAACAGCACCAGCCCTGCTCCCAATTGGCTGGAGTCCTTTCCAGAAACACTCCCTCTCTTCGTGGCATTTTTCCGGTCTTCTACACCTTTGCTTGCAGAGCCAAACTATCGGTACAGCTCATTCCCACCACACAACATACATGTACCGCACAGACTTCTGCCATTGTACTGTCCCCCTTGAAGCCTATTTCCTAAAGCATCTTCCATCTTCTATACTCTGTAGCACACTCCTATGAACCGTTGAAGATGACTGAGCCAGAGCTACTGACAGAGGTCCCGGCTGCATTGAAACGCCTCGCTAAACAAGTAGTCCGGGGCTTCTACGGGGTGGAGCATGCCCTGGCCTTGGATGTGCTCATCCGCAACCCCTGCGTCCGCGAGGAGGACATGCTGGAGCTGCTGAAGTTCGACCGCAAGCAGCTGCGCTCGGTGCTCAACACGCTGAAGGGGGACAAGTTCGTCAAGTGCCGCATGAGGGTGGAGACGGCGGCCGACGGGAAAACCACGCGCCACAACTACTACTTCATCAACTATCGTCTGCTGGTGAACGTAGTGAAGTACAAGCTGGACCACATGCGGCGGCGCATAGAGACGGACGAGCGAGACTCCACCAACCGGGCGTCCTTCCTCTGTCCCTGCTGCTACAGCACCTTCACTGACCTGGAGGCCAACCAGCTGTTTGACCCCATGTCAGGTGAGAGGGGAGGGTGGAAGGGGGGTGGGAGGGGGAGAGACCCACCCTAATGACAGGTGAGGGGGGGTGGGGTGGGAAGGGGGGAGGGGGGAGACCCTCCACAATGACAGATGAGAGGGGGGGAGGCGGAGGGGGGGAACCCACCCTAATGACAGGTGAGAGGGGGGGTGGGGTGTGAAGGGGGGAGGGGGGAGACCCTCCACAATGACAGATGAGAGGGGGGGAGGCGGAGGGGGGGAACCCACCCTAATGACAGGTGAGAGGGGGGGGGCAGGGGGGAGACCCACCCCAATGACAGGTGAGAGAGAAGGGGTGGGGGGAGATGGAGAAGGTTGTTTTAGAGGAAGGGATTAGATAGTTAAAGATACATTTGGAGAAATGGACAGAATTAAAGCATGGAGGCAAATGGGGCTGTGAGCATGTGATAATCAAGCTCACTATTTAGATAAATCCAGATATTCGGTGGCTTTAGACCAGTTATGGTGAGTAACATCAATAAGCCCTTCTTAAACACTAGGTGGCAGTATCCATCTTCACCAGAGCAACTGGACCACTGACAGCTATACGTACACAGCCGAACGGATCTAGCCTGCATTCAGACCCAGTTACGCAATAATCCTGATATTACCTTGTGAGGAAGCTCAAGAGTTGAAGACATTTTTGAAAACCCCTCATGTCCCCTGTTGTCCCTGACCGAGGAGCTCTCTGCTCTCTGCGTCCCCTCTGTTTCCTGCACACACTCCCAGGATCACGGGCACAGTGCTCTGAGCGGCTCCAGTTTTCCTTTCACCGCTTCCTGCCATGTATAATTCATCCGACCTGCAGTTCAGTACTGCCTCTCTCGCCCTCCTCCCTCGCCCCAGAATTATTTACTAAGAGTGGTGGGAAAGAGAATTCTGTACGCACACACACTCGCACACACACACACACATTCACATACATACACACACTCACTTACTCTCACATACACAGTACACTGGCACACCTCCTGCGGGTGAGTCAGGCTATAACTCTCAGGCTTGGCTGGTTGGCAGTGGGCTCGTCGTGGTGAGGACTGTATAATGTGCGGGGGTATTTCACCCCAACCCAAACGCACACAAATCAGCTGTGTGACGCCAGCTCTATCGCCGGCCTCTCTCCAGGGCGTCCATTTCCTATCAGGAGGACAGCTGGAGTCTGGGCTCGGCCTAGTCTGAAGGAGGGCTGAATAGTAAGCCCCAGCCCCTGTGTATGACTCCTGCTGATTTGCAGAAGCGGAAGTTTTAAAGCCTCAGGCCTTTCTACACCCAGTTGCACTGGCATGGAGTGCAAACAAGCACTTAAAAAATAAAAATGTTAGATCCCTCTCATCGAACAGGTTTCTCCACGCCTGTTTACCAGGTTTGATTTTTAAAATATTTTTGGGTGCGTCCTCTTGTAGAACTCCCATCAGGTTGTAAAACTCCCATCAAAATATCTCTGAACACACTTTTATTTGTGAGTCAATGGTGAAAGCTCATGATTTATACTTCCCAATACTCTCTCTTTCAGCACAAGTGAGTACCAGTGGGACACGTGTAGCCTGTCATATGAGTCGCCGCAAGGTAGTGTGTTCAGAGGCAGGTAGGTAGAGGCAGATCAAGCTGAGGGCTTAGTCACGTTATTGTGGTTGATGATCACAAAGTCATTGGAGTCTCCTGGGAGGATGACGCAGTGAGTGGGAGAAAGATGTCTTTTGATTGTGAAGGTAGCATGTCATTACAAAGACAGGGAACATTTGCTTGTGATCTCTTCAGCTCCCTCAGTTATGCCTGGATCCATTTTCAATCATGATAAAGAAGATTTAATTGTTTTTTTTGAGGGGGCGGTGAAATTGGATGTCTTTTCAGTGTTTCTGATTACCTCACCAGCAAATGACTGTGTCCCTCCGCCTGTCACAGTGATCACGCAAAGCACAAAATAAGGACATTACAACTGAGTAACTGTGTTCTGAGCATGTCTCTGCCCCAATGAACCTGCCTCGTGCCACTTTGTACATCACAGTTGTTAAGGGGAGGCGGCCTATAAAAGGACTCCCATTTGTGCAAAGTGAAAAACATGGTTACAGTCCAATTTGGAGATTTGGCTTCTTAATTATGGTGCACATTAGCAGATAGCACCAGTGCTGGTCTTATCCGGCGTTGAGTTCTTGCCAAGAAACATATTAGCCAACCAGCAGTCCATTTGTGCAACAATAACGCACAGTAATAACCTCTTTATTTGAAAAACAAAAGAATTGGCAGAGATCGAAATGCAACACCAGGCCTGTCTGGCTTGGATAGGATTTTTTATTGCAGGGTGGAGGGACTTACTCACAAGGGGGGGGAGGGGAGAGGAAAGGAGTGATTGATCACTCCAATGTTTATTCATTTCTTTCTCTCATCCCGTCTCGGAGGACTGGCATCTGTCCAGGATGCACTGTACTGCAAAGTGGATGACATCACTTCCTCCCCCCCCTGCTGCACTGGGAGCTGTTCATTACTTTGTATGCAAGTGTGTCTTTGCTAGAGGCAGAGAGTACCCTAGATTTCCACAGGGAGAAGGAGCAAGAACCAGAACCAGGACTCGCTTTCTGACGTCAGTTTGCTCTCATCAGTGAGAGTCCTGACATCACTACGTCCATGATTTCTATAAAATTAAGAACCATATTGGCTGTCCACCTGTTCACATTTTTTTGAGTTTCAGTATAGTGAATATATATATATATAATATATTCATATTTGAATATAAATTAAAATCCAAATGGAAAAATCACATTCAATTCTTGTCAAAAGCACAGTTTGTATCTGTTTTGACACAGCACCCATGACCATGTAGTTTGGAACTCTTTGGGAGAGAGTCAGGTGGCTGAACGGTTAGGGAATCGGGCTAGTAACCAGAAGGTTGATGGTTCGATTCTTGGCCGTGCCAAATTACGTTGTGTCCTTGGGCAAGGCACTTCACCCTACTTGCCTCGGGGGGAATGTCCCTGTACTTACTGTAAGTCGCTCTGGATAAGAGCGTCTGCTAAATGACTAAATGTAAATGTCTTTGACTGCTGGCTGAACATGCTGTTCTGTTTGTTCTTCTTGGTCAAAGACGATGTGATTAACTTTTTCGTCACGGTGAAGCTTAATGACGTCACCCTGCCACCAAACAGGAAGAGACGTCATCCACTGGGACTGTTGCTAGGATACACAGTGTGAAAGACAGTCAAAGAAGTGTAAGTCAGTCTGTGTGCAAAATCATGTTAAAACGGAGCAAAAAGACAGGAAACCAAGACATTGAACAAATACAAATGCTGTGAAATCATGTTGTGAAGAGGAAGAATCAAACCCGGAGGCGCTGTGGCCATCACTGGGCCCCTGGTGGGACTGTGCTGTGGCCATCACTGGGCCCCAGGTGGGACTGTGCTGTGTCCATCACTGGGCCCCTGGTGGGACTGTGCTGTGTCCATCACTGGGCCCCTGGTGGGACTGTGCTGTGGCCATCACTGGGCCCCAGGTGGGACTGTGCTGTGGCCATCACTGGGCCCCAGGTGGGACCCTGGCAGAAGTGATACACACAGCACCAGGATGCATCAGAAGATGTCTCTCACTTCTGGTGTCTTCCTTTGGCTGTTGACCAAACTGAAAAGAGCCTGTGTTGTAAGCAGCCTGGTCCTCCTCACTGAGACTGAAGCTGCTTCTGACTGCTGCTGCTGCTGTCTCTGGGCCCCTCAGCCCCTAATCATGAGCTGCAGCAACACCCCTCACCAACTTATTTAGGAGGTTTAGTATATTATATGTTAGCTTATCATAGGTGTAACCTATGATCTGAGGACTGTCATGTTATGCCAGGTTGCCTTGCGTTGTCTTGTCCAGAGAATTTCAGTGCCCAGTCTGACCCTGTGTTGTTCAGTGCATCTGACAATAAAAATACTTGAACTTGAACAACCCTCCACTGAGGAGGATGTTCACACGGTCCAGGGTTTCTTCTAGCAGTTCTGTCGAGTCTCCGACATTGATTAAAAAAAAAAACACACAAAAAAAGTGTCTCTGGTCAGCTTTGGAGTTTAATCACCATTGATTCTAAAGAAGACTTAAGACACAGAGACACGGACAGGGCCAAATGTAACAGCACTTTTAACAGCAGCATAAACCTTGATGAGTTATGGTTTTTTTGGGGGGGGGGGGGGGGGGGGGCGGGTGGACAGACAGATGTCTCCTCCATCCTGATTGGACGAGTGTTTCCCCACAGAGAAGTAGATGTATATTGCTATTGGGCCGGTGTCTCCAGCAGATAAGTCTATTTCAATCGTGATTGGGTGGGTGTCTCCGACTGATAAACAGATTTCCGCTTTGATTGGGTGGGTGTCTCCCTCGGATGAGGAGATCTCTGTGCAGATGGGGCGACTGTTTTAAAGAGATAAGCAGCTTTCTGTAATTGTGGGGTGTTTTTCCCAGAACGTCTTCCCCTTTCTGGCGTTTCTTGTCTCTGACAAAGTCACAGAGGATCCGAACGTTGTCTCAAACCCGTCCTTGGCCTGACTACTAAAACACTGTTGTTGACCCTTAGATGGTTTTCCGTTTTTTTGGCTGCAAAACAAACATCCTTATCATCTATAGACATTACTCCAATTTGGATAAAAGCGTCTGCTAAATGAATAAATGTAATGAACGGCTTTAGCCTCTCAAGATGACAAGAGGTACAAGACAGCCTGCGACACACAGCAAAGCCTTTCTCTTAGCAGTCGGCTTAGAGTAGAAGGCTTCTCTGCCTTCACTGTGTCTCCCTCCAGGTCTCTCTGGTCTGTGGTCTCCCTCCAGGTCTCTCTGGTCTGTGGTCTCCCTCCAGGTCTGTCTGGTCTGTGGTCTCCCTCTAGGTCTCTCTGGTCTGTGGTCTCAGGGCCTGTCTGGTCTGTGGTCTCCCTCTAGGTCTCTCTGGTCTGTGGTCTCAGGGCCTGTCTGGTCTGTGGTCTCCCTCCAGGTCTGTCTGGTCTGTGGTCTCAGGGCCTGTCTGGTCTGTGGTCTCCCTCTAGGTCTCTCTGGTCTGTGGTCTCCCTCCAGGTCTGTCTGGTCTGTGGTCTCCCTCCAGGTCTGTCTGGTCTGTGGTCTCCCTCTAGGTCTCTCTGGTCTGTGGTCTCAGGGCCTGTCTGGTCTGTGGTCTCCCTCCAGGTCTCTCTGGTCTGTGGTCTCCCTCCAGGTCTGTCTGGTCTGTGGTCTCCCTCTAGGTCTCTCTGGTCTGTGGTCTCCCTCCAGGTCTGTCTGTTCTGTGGTCTCCCTCTAGGTCTGTCTGTTCTGTGGTCTCCCTCTAGGTCTCTCTGGTCTGTGGTCTCCCTCCAGGTCTGTCTGTTCTGTGGTCTCCCTCTAGGTCTCTCTGGTCTGTGGTCTCAGTGCCTGTCTGGTCTGTGGTCTCCCTCCAGGTCTGTCTGGTCTGTGGTCTCAGGGCCTGTCTGGTCTGTGGTCTCCCTCCAGGTCTGTCTGTTCTGTGGTCTCCCTCCAGGTCTCTCTGGTCTGTGGTCTCCCTCCAGGTCTGTCTGGTCTGTGGTCTCCCTCCAGGTCTGTCTGTTCTGTGGTCTCCCTCCAGGTCTGTCTGGTCTGTGGTCTCCCTCTAGGTCTCTCTGGTCTGTGGTCTCCCTCCAGGTCTGTCTGGTCTCAGGGTCTGTCGTCTGGTCTGTTGTCTCCTCCAGGCCTGTCTGGTCTCAGGGTCTGTCGTCTGGTCTGTTGTCTCCTCCAGGCCTGTCTGGTCTGTGGTCTCCCTCCAGGTCTGTCTGGTCTGTCATCTGGTCTGTTGTCTTCTCCAGGTCTGTCTGGTCTGTTGTCTGGTCTGTGGTCGCTCTCCAGGCCTGTCTGGTCTGTGGTCTCCATCAGGGTCAGTGGTCTCCTCTGGGTGTGTCTGTCCTCCGTATCACATCCTGCTTCTCCAGCAGTAACCCAGCACTCAGAGCTGAGATGAGGACAGAGCAAGCAGCCAGTTCACGTGTTAGCCAATTTGTCAGGCAGCTTTCTGCTAGCCAAGCAACACCTGACACCACATCACAGAGAATAGCAGATGACACTGCAGGTGACACACAGGCACGCGCACACACACGCACACAAAAAAGAAAAAGCGCATCTGTTTTCACCGGTGTAAATACTAAATCCCTTTTAGGCCTATCCCAACACGACAGCCTGTTTGTTCAGACACGAAGGTCACTCAACTTTTACCTCCCGCTTAGCTAGAAGGGTGTTTTTCCTGTCACCTATCTGGGTACGCCTCCCCTGACACACCACCGACCCTCCAGGACGTTTTGACAGTGATGTTTTCAGTCGGGGTGTGATTCGCCTCTAGTGGGTGTTACTTTCTGTTGGCTTGCAGCCAAAATTCAGGCAGAAGGCGAAGAAAACAAAGGCATACCTCAATATATCGATTGCTGTGTCTCTCTCTTTCTAGTGCCCTCTGGAGTTATGTGCTCCTACCTGCATCCCTACCGTTCATCCCTGCCTGTTCATGCTGGAGTGAAGATGTGCTTTCCCCCAAACTGCACAGGCCCGCAGGCCTGCAAAACCAACACGCACAACGTAGCAAACTTTCGACTAACTTTCACACAAACTAAAAGGTCAGAAGTTTTGCCCTGAGAGCGCAAAAAAGGTTCCCCACAAATTGGCTTCACACTTCACCCCCTGTCTTCTCGTACCGCCTTCCAACACAATTAGTCAACTGCTCTCCCAATTTATCCCACCTGCTCCACTCCTGTCAGCCACCTCCAACTCCAGAGCCACAAAAAAAAAAAAAGATGTTACAAAACCATCCATGGCAGACTCTTTACTATTCTGGGCCAACTTATTCATATTTGATCAGCGCACAGAAAGGAAGAACCCCTGAAATGACCCAGGAAACAGGGATCACCACGAACCAGAGAGACGCCTTAATTATAGAGCCAGAGATCCAGTTCTATTCGCTGCTTGGTGACAAAAGCTTCCCAAAGCAGCATTGTCCCTTAGTCTCACTGCTAATTGTCACACTGGCGTGTGTAGTTCTGCAGGCGTGCCATCGACAGGGTTTTTAGTCTATGATTATGTTGAAATTGTGAGGGGCCTTGTCTTTGCGATCACAAAAGACCAAAGGGATTTCTTTCTCTGAGGGACCGAGTGGTGGTTTTTGTGAAAGTTGTGGTTTTGCTTTGGAAAGGACATTGGGAGTCTGTTGGAATCCTTTCTGTGCAGTTCACCCCCCCGACATACGTACAAATACTCCCTCACACTCACTCTTTCTCTTCTTGTCACTCGTCTACCTGGGTCGTTCCCCAGTCGAGTTGTGTCACTAGTCTCTCTTTTTGAGGCGACTTCCTCCATGGCCAAACTGTTGTGTCTGTCAGTAGCAGGCAGCTCCCCTGCCGTCCTTGACATTAAAGGGGAGGTGAAAGTGCTGTCAGGAGACTGGTCTACACCAAGCAGAATAGGAACCTGCAGTACACTGGAAAACATGGGAGA
This sequence comes from Hypomesus transpacificus, assembly GCF_021917145.1. Lineage (NCBI taxonomy): Eukaryota > Metazoa > Chordata > Actinopteri > Osmeriformes > Osmeridae > Hypomesus > Hypomesus transpacificus. The sequence goes on along the minus strand of NC_061082.1, from coordinate 4,663,230 downwards.
CAGACAGACGCGAGGGAGTCTATCCCCCACGCGTCGGCTTGGAAGGTCACTGGTCGACTTTTCCTTCTCCTCACAGAGTTTGGCACTTTTTTGCTTGAGGGAGGTTCTAAGCAGTCTGTCCTCTGTGTGGAGTTCTCAGTTCATCGGTCCAGGGCTTAGTCGTGTCGCCTCTCCCGGGCTCTCGCTCGCCTGCCGTGGTAATGAGTCAGTGTGACACCTGGAGTCATGCCTGTCGCTCTGTCGAGAGGTGTCACTCGACAAGCACGCCACCCCCACCCCCCCCTCTCTGTCAAACCCTAACAAGTTGCCGGCGGCCATTACCTGTCAGTCGCAGCCGTCCAGCCTTGTCTGTTCATGCCTGCATCCCCTCCATCCCCACCTAATCAGTCACCAGCCAAGTCACCCACCCAATCATCCACCAGCCAAGTCACCCACCCAATAAGTCTCCCACAGGTTCGGTCTCGGGGCCCAGGTGAGGCAACGCTCTCCAACTCTCTAAAGCTGGCCCAGCGTTAGTCTCGGGGCGCATGAGCGCTGTGGTGGAGCTGGGTTGAAGCCCGGTGTTTCAGGGAAGTTTGAGGGGTTTTGTGGCGTGCATGCTCTAGCCTGAGGTGTTTTGTGGCGTGCGTGCACTAGCCTGAGGTGTTTTGTGGCGGTGGGCG